>NW_018222457.1:1340-15385 GCF_001263595.1 Phalaenopsis equestris
TACAGTTTCCTAGTCACCCTATCTTTACCCCTTATCAGCAGCAAAAATTTGATGTAGAAGAAGAAGATGATGATGATGTTGAGTGGTGATGTCTTCTTAGTCATACTCTTGATCTTTTATTTAGTTTATTGTTTGTTTTATTTTGTTATTGTTATTTTTTAATTGTTAAGTGTGAAACTTTGATTTGTATTTAAATGCAGTGTTGTAAACTATAAACTATAGAAATGTTGTAAAGTTGAAATTTATTTTAATACTATTTTTTTTGTTTTTAATACTTTATTGTATTTCAATTTTTAGTTAACTCTTTCTCAGCAAATATTTTTATATATTATATGCTATTTAACGTTTCAAGTTTTGTAGTATTTCATATTAGCACCTACAATATTTCAGAGTTAAGTTTCAAAATCAGAATCTTCAACAGGTAAGTTTTCTTTATATATTAACTATTTTCTTTCACCCTGAAATTTCAGTTTTTGATGCTTACTCTTTTAAAAATTTAAATTTAATGGGAAAGAAAATTTCATTTTTAAGGAAAGAAACTTAATTTTATTTGTCCTAAATGAACTATATTTTAAAATCTTTAATTAAACATGACCTATGGTGGTAGAGCCTAACTTTGGATATGGGAAAGAAATTTCATTTTTAAGGAAAGAAACTTAATTTTATTTGTCCTAAATGAACTATATTTTAATATTTTTAATTAAACATGACCTGTGGTGGTAGAGCCTAACTTTGGATAATTATATTTATGTTTCTAAATATATAGTAAACTTAAGTAAAAATTTTAAATAATAAAGGTTAATTTTAGAGATTAAGAAATTTGGTATGCGAGAATAAGACTATGTTTTTCCATTTTAAGTAAAAGAATTTGTATTTTTGAAGTATTACAAATCTTAGAGTTTTCATGTAAGAAGAAAAGAATAAAACTTTATGAAAAGTCTTCAAAGCTAATATAAATTTATAATGTGAAGGAATGTGAAAATTTTTTAACTTTAAGAAGGGAATAGTGAAGTTCAAAATCATTTAAGGCTATCCACATATAGTAATCCTCACATATATATATATATATATAAAAGAAGAGAGAAAATAAAAAGGATTGAAAATGATCCTAAAAGAAAAGAAAAGAAAAGAAAAGAAAAAGATGTGAGGAGAAGCATGAGGAGTTGCCTAATAAAAAATTGGTTTCACTTAAATCAACTTAAGGAAGAAGGCTTGGGTACATTCTCTAAACTTGTATTTTAGTATTAGCATATTTACTTATAAAGTTTTCATGAATTTCCTTTTCATATGGATATTCTAAGTGGCTTAAATATGACAATTTGCAATTTCCCCTGACAAGAATTACGAATCAGAAAACTTAGAGTTAACTGCTATATATTCTTATACCTTTAGTATTAACTGGAGTTATTTTAAATTTTTCTTAAGTTATGTTAATATATTTAGTAGACCAAAATATTGAATTCTAGAAGTTAAAACTCTTCGCCATAAGTCATATTTTTATGTAGTAAAGGAGTTACTTGAGGACAAGTAACATTCAAGTTTGGGGGATATTGATGCATAAAAAATAAATGCATTTTTAGACCTATATTTTATACTCATTTTTAGTGATATAAATCTTTAAAGGAAAGTATTTTTTATGTTTTTTGCAGGTTGATAATTTGTAGGATTTGAAGCGAAAAGGAAGCATAAAGGATTGAATTTTGAGTGAAAATGGTGTTTTGGAAAAATTACTCAGCACCGACGGTGCTAGATTGGGCACCGACGATGCCGAAGGAAAGTATTTTTTATGTTTTGTTGCAGGTTGATAATTTGTAGGATTTGAAGCAAAAAATAAGCATGAAGGATTGAATTTTGAGTGAAAATGGTGTTTCGGAAAAACTACTGAGCACCGACGGTGCTAGATTGGGCACCGACGATGCCATTTGACAAAGAGTACGGAATTAAATTCGGGACACGGGCGCTGACGGCGCCAAGGTCAGTGTTGGGTAAAATTCTAGAAGATTTGATGAATTTGGATGCTTTTTGAAGAGTTATTGGAGGCACCTCTTAGAGAACCGACATTTTAATTTATTTAGAGCTAAAATTGCTCAGAAAAAGTTGTAGTTAGAGGGGGCTAGAGTGTAATTGATTTTACTTGAGTGTTCTATTATATAGTGTGGTGAGTCTAAGTGTGGTTTTCTCCTAAGAGTTTTTAAGAGAGGGAGAGAAGTGAGAGATTTCTTCTTCCATACATCCTTAAAGAGAAAATCAAGAGTCTTGTAAAGAGAAAAAGAGTTCAAGAGAGGCTAAAAGGGATTTCCTTTGAAAATGAGTTACAGATAAGTGGTGTTTGTTTATTATTGTTGAATAAACTTTCTTTTATTGATGAAATTTGTATTTTATTGTATCTTTCTCATCAGTCTGAGTAGTTTTCTTTTCCTTTCTCCCTGCTTTGAGATATATTGAAATGAAGAGATAATTTGAATGTGCCAATTTTAAAATATAAAATAAATTGTGATGATTTTTCCACTCTATTCTTAATTTACTTATCTGGCCAATTGAAATGTTAAAATCTATTGTGAAACATATGATCCAGGAAAAGGAGTACAAGTTCTACAACAAAGTGAGAATCACATTCAATTCTATGAAGTAGTGTTTCGTTCATGGAATTGGACGAAAATAAGTAGAGAAATATATATTATTAGGCAAAGAATTGGATATTTTAGGGTGACAGACTAAAATCCTCAATTTGGTTTTAGTGTTTAAGCAAGAGTTAGCCTTCAGGGAAGGGAAGTTGGAGCTCTGGAGTGAGAGCCGGTATTCTCCCAGCCTAACCATAGATTTAGAGACTAAACCTAAGATTAGTCAACGATTCTCAATAACACTTTACTAAAGGTAGAGAATTAAAATTGCTCCTATTTGGCACAATACAAAATCAAACCATTTATCTCTCTCATTTCTCATTTAACCAAAAACTGTGGAAAAGATGCTTTCTCATATTTGATAACTTCATCACAGAAACATAGTTTGGTAGTTATAGTTTAACTTTACTTTATAGTCTTGCTAGTAGTTGATAATTTAGTTTTGATAGCACCTTAAACATTTGAAATTAGTATAGTATACTTTATTTATTATTGTGAAATTCCTAATTTGAATTACCATCTTGAATTTAAACCTTCCCTGTGGGATCAAAATTTGGGCTTAAATAGAAAGTCTTATATTACTTGATAACGATACGTATACTTGTGTAGAATCCCAATATAAATTGCTTTAATTTCTTTGGCATTGCTGCAAAGCAAAGTCATCTTCATTAATTTTACACAAATATAATTTTTGGGATCACATATCTTCCATCAACTATTAAGCTTCAACATTTTGAACTCTTTCCTTATCAGTTCTAGCTTATAGTGTCCATATAAAAACTTCCCTACCAGTGTCAATCTAAAAGAGTAAGCCACGATAATGGTTTCAACATTAGTAACATACATTTCCAAGTTCACATTCTTCCTCCCAGTGTTTTTGATAAAATTATAATCACCCTTAACATTTAACGCCTCATGAAAAGATTGTGGGAATAAACAGGTATTACTAGAACCTGAAAATCCACCACCACCGTCCAAAATAGCCTCTAAAAATCTTTGAGTAGCCAGCATCGCAAAAAAAAGGAATAAGAAACATAATCCAAGTGAAAGGAAAGATCTCACCAGCTGTGAGGAGCCAAACTGAGGAGAACACCTTAGTCGCCATAGAATCACCAAAGTTAATCAAAAGGTGAAAGCCCAACAAAAAAGGAGGAAAAATGGAACCTAACTAACCTATGGGTTCCACACAAAGATCAGTTACAATCCGCAAGAAAAACTGAAAAATAAAATGAAATGGGAGAAATAAACAAAAAAACTAAAGCCTCCTTGGAGAGGGGATCAATTAGTCCTGTAAGCATTGTAGGTAGCAATTCTGAGGTGTGGTACATCTAGAGTGTCTCCATGAAGCAGACAGGATAGAGGAGGTGGGGTTAGCATCAACATAAGTAGATTTGGAGTGAAGCTCATATCTAGCAAGCTGATTTTCAGGTTTATTTCCTTCCTTGTAATTGAAAGTGAAGTGAACATTGAGAATAGATTTGAAGGTCTTGATCTTCTGGATCCATTGGGTGTGAAATCATGTAGACTGCTCCACGTATTCTAGCAGTCTAATCAGCCAAGTGGAGTCCACCTCTAACCAAATATTTAGCCAATCTGTTTTATAAGCAAAGTTCAAAGCCCAGAAAACTGTAATAAGTTCTACCTCAAGTGCATCAGTGGCCATAATAGAAGCATGAAAGAAGAGGAGGCACTGACTAGAATGGTTCCAAAGACTCCCCCCACCTCAGCACCAATATCTTTGAAGCTGTCATCAGTGTTAATTTTAAGAGTAAAAGGCTGTGGAGGATTCCAAGATACCATGCTAATCAAAGGAGAAACCACTTCACTAGTAAGAGGGGGGTTACAAATATGAGGGAATTATTTATACTTTATCATTTTGGAGAAGTAAGATACACAGGTTCTGACCACCTGAGAAATCTGTGGAGGTTTACCCTCAAATTTGTAATGTTTCCTTGACATCCAAAGGAACCAAGCCACCAGGAAAGGGATGGATTCATATTTTTTATTTTTTCAACTGAACCAACAAGTAAGTAACTATAACCAGTGATAAACTGAGTCATTCAATGTAAGCTTCTTTAGAAAGTTAGTTCAGGAGCAAATTCGCATTTAAAGAAGATGTGAGGGGTGTTTTCCTCCTGCTCCATACATAGCTAGCATCTAGATGGGCCCCTCAAGCCCTTTAACATGAGGATGTCATCAGTGGGCAATAAATTGTGGTAGAATCTCCACCAGAAGAAAGCCATAGAGGGGGAGAGAAATTTATTCCAAATGGCCTCCCCCCATGGCATCTGAACATAGCTAAAGAGCTTAGAGTAAATAGCTTTGGTGAGACTTTGATTGGTATAAGCTTTCCAAATGACTCTATCAAGTCTGCTTCTATCAAAGTGAATTTTTGAAATATGGATGTCATAAGGTTCCTAAAAAAAATTATGCAGGTTATAAATAGACAACTGATCTCCCTCCCAACACTCAACAACTTTGAAATTAGGATTAATATGAATAGTAGTAGAATTTAACCACTCCTTAGGACACCAGTGGTCTATCCAGAAATTCACTTTTTCATTTCTCAATTTCCAAATAAATAGCTCCTCAACAAGATGCCTAACTTTGAGCATGTTGGCCCAAATTCTGGAATCCTCCAGCTTCCTGACTACTAGAGAGGGGTGTTGATCTCTGCAATACTTTCCGATCATGAACTTAGCCCACAGGGAGGATTTGATCTAAATTTAATCCGCATTTTGCAAAGGTTGACTTGAATAAGTTGATGCAACCCTTTAAAACCAATACCCCCAGCCAAAGTGGGTTTGGCTACCTTCTGCCATGAATCCCAGTGAAGTTGTTGTCTTTGACCAGACCACAAGAACCTGTTAAAAGCCCTCTCCAACTGTATTCTGGTGCTTTTCTTCATATTGGTCATTTGAAGAATATATGAAAAGGAAGGTAATGAGAATGCTTTTAAGTAAGGTGATTCTTCCACCATTAGAAAGGAAGGAATGGGACCAACATGAGAGGTAAGCAGTATTTTTATGGAGAACTTCATCAAATTGGATCTGCTTGGATCTACCACTTATCAGGAAAGCACCAAGGTATTTGATTGGGGGATGAGCAATGGAGAAACCAGTATAGTTAGAGATCCACTATTTACAGCTGGGAGAAGTTCTTTTATTGAATATAATTTGACACTTTATAGGACTAAAAGTCATCCTAGAATTTGATTGGAAAGCTTGTAGATAGTGGTATACTTTTTTAACAGCACTCTTATGGGCACTGGGAAACCCATGATATCAACAGCATATAGGAGATAGGAAATAGCCATGTTAGATTTGTAATGGTACCTAGAATAACTCTGGTTTAATAGGGACTTATCTAACATTCTGGATAGGTAATCAATGGTAATTTTATATATATATATATAATGGCATGATGGTGATGGCTAGGGTTCCCTTCTGCTCTTGCATTTATGGTGATTTCAATTTCCCTCATCTCCTCACGTGCAATGGCTGGTGAGATCTTTCCTGTCTTCAATTTAGCTCTATTTACTTTCATCTTTTATTATACCTACTGCTACACCTTTGTTTTTTGATGTGGTTTTAGAAGGGGGTCAAGGGCCAACCGGCACTCCCACCTTCTGTTATTTTTGGCAAGGCTTCCATGATACGCTTAGTGTTGGTGTGGATTACTCCTTTATTTAAAAACATGGGAAAAAGAATGGCAAGCATGCAATGCACATCTCTGAGGTTGAGTCCTTGATTCTAGCTTCTTCCTGCCATTTGGATTTGGTTGATAAATTCATGTAAGGGCATCCTAAAGTAGATTTAATAAGAAGGAAATTTGAAATGCTAAAATTAACGGGATGGTGGAAAGTTGGGATTTTTTATGGAAGGCATATATTGATACAACTTGCAAATGATGAGGATTAACCTTAAAGCACCTACTGACATTCAACCTCCTACTCTCCCAGTGAATCATAATCCTTTTATTCATCAAGCCACACCACCTAATGTTGAGCTTGATAAAGAGGAAAACCCTAACATGAAAAATGTTGATGTATTTAAATAAAATGGATTTCCTAATACTTCTATTGACGTGCATGCTCAACAAACATTACCTGAAGGGAAGATTGATGTTACGAAACCTGATTTACCTACTATACCTAATGAAATTTCTCTTCCTCATAATCATAGTAGTACCACTCCTATTATTAATAAAAATTTAGAAAATCAGAGGCAGTCAGATGAAAGATTTCTCATCCCTCGACCTCCATTGAATTCATAAATACCTCCACAACTTGCCTCTAATGCTTTAGAGAATGAATGGCAAGTTCAAAAACATTCTAGAAAGAAGGCTAAAAGAAACAATAATGAACTTTCAAACCTTAATGTAATGGATGTAACATTAAATAATAAGGCATCTACTATTCTGATGCATAGTGATTAGGCAACCCTTCTAGATAATCTAGGAGGTCTAGCTTAAGACATCATATTTAATGTCATGATACGGAAAATTAGGGGAGTGGCAGACCATTCCTCCTTTAATAAACTCAAACATCTCTGTAGGGTTCATAAAATCTTCATCTTTGCTAATTTAGAGCCTTTTGTGCATGTTCATAAAAATAGGATTTTAAATAAATTCAAAAGCTATCAATCTTTCTGCAATAAGAAGAACCAAAATTGGGTCTTTTGTAAACACTCTATTACATCATCCATTGTCAAAGATGAGGAGCAATTTGTCTTAACACATTTTAAGATGGAAGATTTACATGGTTGGGGAAATTTTGTATATGCTAGTTCTCTTTTACAAGATAAATTTTTTCTTTGGTAGAAATTAGAGCTCATGGGTGATTCTGTTACTGAAAATTGGTTTATGGGATGGGATTTTAACAAGATTATGAAGCCATCAAAGAAGAAAGGGAGTAGTAGATGTGATACTACCCTTATAAATAGTTTTTTGTAACTCAATTGTGGGGTCTAGACTTTTTGATTTGGGCTATTCTAGATCACCCTATACTTGGAGAAGAGGTTTTCCTTTTCAAAGGCTTGATTGTTATTTGGGAAACACTAATTTCTTGAATTATTTTTCAATCATTCGAGTTCAACATCTAAGCTATGCATCTTCTGATCATAACCCCATTCTACTTACTCTAGCTTTTAATGTCAGGCCTTTTTTTCCAGATTTAAATTTCTTAATACATGGATTACTCATGATACTTTTCTGAGTATTGTGAAACAGAAATGAAAGTATGATGATGCTGGGACACCCTGAATTATCTTATGGATATTGCATAAAATACTAGCAGCTCATCTTAAGAAAAATGAAAAACCAGGTTTTTGGAAATGTGCATAATAAAGTATTAGAGGCTCAGCATATGGTTGAATAGTTAGAGGTTCAAGATATTTGCTCACCTGAATTGGTGGAAATGGTGACATAAGCTCATTTATCCTTATTGGATCCAACAGAAAGCTAATGAAATTTCTTTTAGTTCCAGAGATTGAAACGCAAATTATTTTCATGCTTCTTTAAAGCATAGAAGAAATATCAATAATATTATGAGGATCAAAAATGCCAATGGTCGCATTTTAAATAACATGGAAGATTTTGGTGAAAGTGCAGTGCTTTATTTTAATGAGTTGTATCAGTCTACTTTACAAGTTACCCCTGTTAATTCTAATATTTTTGCTGATGAATTTAGTTACATTAACAACCTCTCCTTAACTCAAGCTCCTGAAGAAAATGAAATTCTATCTGCTTTTAAATTTATATGCTCTAACAAAGCTCTAGGCTCAGATGGTTTCTCCTCTTCATTCTATGTTCACTATTGGGACATTATTAAGAAGGAAGTCATACTAGTTATTCAAAGTTTCATTTATGGGGATAATTCAAGTGAGTATTTTAGCTCTGCCTTGATTGCAGCCACACCTTTCTCAAATTATCTCACCTTAGCAATCTACTTTTATCGAAGGTAGAGATATTACGAAGAACATTCTTTTAACTCAAGAAATGATTGAAGATCTGGATAAAAATGCAGAGGGGGTAACATGGTTTTTAAACTTGATATCAAAAAAGGCTTTTGATATAATTAGTTGGGATTTCATTCTTAATATTTTGTAGGCTAAAGGCTTTCATCAGGACTTTTGCTGACTCAGTAAAAGATGTTGACTATTAACCTTTATAGTGTGTTTGTTAATGGTAAAGCTCATGGTTTCTCTTATGCTTATAGAGGCATCAAAAAAAGAGATCCACTCTCTCTTACCATCTTCATAATTGCTTTTGATTATCTCTCCAGGCTTGTTAACAATTTGGATCTACAACATTCTCACATGCAATACTCTCATAAATCTAAAATAATGGTTAGCCACCTTGCACATGCTGATGATGCTATCTTGTTTTCTAATGCAAGCAAGTCTGAAATTAAGGCTATTATGTCTCTTTTGACAGATTTTCAAAAAACCTTTGGTTTACTCTTTAATTTGGCTAAATGCTTTATATACTTTGGGAAATATGTACATCAAAATGTTGAAATATGGGCTTCCACCTTCACTGATTGTAAAATTGCTAAACTACCCATCGAGTATCTTGGGGTGAACTTCCTAAGAGGGAGGAAGAAGAAAATTCAAATGGATGAGGTTGTTGACAAAATTAAATACAAGATCAATGATTGGAGAAATATCTTCTTGTCTAATGGTGATAGGCTTACTTTATTGAAAAGTGTGCTATGTAGTCTACCTTTATATGCTATGCAAGTTCTTAAAATTAAGAAGAGCGCTCATTAAACTCTTGAAGAGCTCTTCAACAAATTTCTCTAGAGTGGTACTCGATCTTCTAAATTTTAGGTTAACAGGAAAAAGAGTAGTAGACATGTTTCCTCTAGGGGACTTGGCTTTAAAACAATGCAACAGATTATTGATATCAATATGTGCAAGCTCTTGTACAAATTTAGAGTTGGAGGTTCTTTATAGGCTCAGTTTATGTATCACTAATATTGTACCTTTATTCACCCCTCCATTGTTAGATGCACGGTTGGGGATTCTAAAATATGGAAGGCTATTACACTTGCTAGAAATGTGGTTTTTCATTTTATTTTCTGGGATGTGGGGGATGGAAACTTTTCTTTTTGGCACGATCATTGTGGAACATCAAATTTCATAAACTTTCCGCACTCTTTAACATATACAAATTGACATGTTTTTGATTCTTGGATGAATGGTAGCTAGAATTTACCTAAACTGGTTTGTTTAGTTAGGGAGGAGGCCCCCTCTATTGCTAACATTCCTATTAATGTGCATACAAGAGATGTTCTGACCAAAGAAAAATATGTTGAGATTTTCATACCTATTTTACAATGTTTTTGATGATATTACACTTTAAAGAAGGGTATTTTTTATGTTTTATTGCAGGTATGATGAATTATAGTCACTGGAGCAAAAAAATGCAAAAATGGTGCAATTTAAAGCAAAAACAAGTAAGAAATGAAATTTTGCCCTGTCACCTTTTGATAAGTCTTTCGATGCTTAATATCTTTTACACTTCTTACATATTTTTGAATAAGATTACACTTTAAAGGAAGGTTGTTTTCATGCTTATTTTGTAGGGCTATCCATTAGTAACACAACGCAACTGAAATGGGGCAAAACGGAGTTAAAACGGAGCCAAACAGAGCGAAATGGTGGAGCTGCGCATTCTGCTCACCGACGGTGCCCAAAACAACGCCAACGGCGAGATTTACCCAAGAAGACCGAAAAATGACAGAAAAGCTCGCCGACGGCGCCCTCGAGCCAACTGACGGCACTCGGGACGACTATGGACCGACTTTTGGCTGTTATGGGCCGAAATTCAACGTATTTGGACGCTTTTTGAAAGGACTCTTGTGGCAACTCTTCAAACTTCATCCCTACACTTTAAAAGAAAAAATTTCGGTTAGAAAAAAGCTTTTTGTGTGAGATGAATGTTAGGAAAAGTGAGGAGAAATTTTAGGGTTTTTATAATAGGAGTAGAAATGTAGATTTCTACCCTTTTGGAGAGATTGGAGAGGGGATTTTGACAAAATTTGTAAGGAGATGTTCTAGCATTGCATGGATTGGCAGGAGAATTTGTGGGAGAGCTCTTTATCTTTCTTTCAAAGGGAAAAAGCTAAGTATTGTGTTCTTTATTATCTTATGATTTTGCACACACTTATCTAGTGGATTTTATTTGATGAAATGTAGTTTTTCATTGTGTTTTCTTCATGCTTTATGAGTATTTTTTCTTATTCTTTCTTCCTGTTAGGAAATAGTGGCATTAGAAGATTATGTTGTTGTTGTCATTTTAATTTTCTTTTGCAAAGAGTAGGATTCATGTGTAGGATTTTTGGGACCCTTTAGTTTTAATTATAAATGTGATGGTTTTTACTTGAACTTCATTTACATTGCAATTTAGGCCTATTGTAATGTTAAAATTTGTTGCAAGAACATGTAAGATATGTGATGGTATTGTCTCAATCAACTATGTAAGAATCAAATTTGATTTCATCGATGAGAATGTAGTCCATGAGGTTGAGTGCAAATAAATAGGGAAATAAACTTTAAAGGGTAAACAGTTCTTGAGTACTGAAGCGAAGATGTTAGTCCTTAGACGAGGAGAACATGGAATAGGATTGCTCCTATTTGGCACATACAATATTTAATGCATCTCATTCCTTTACGTTATCTGATTCATTGCATAAGAATACTAGTTTTTATTATCTCAAAATTCTCCAAACCAATTCCTCCAGAAAGGTGTCTCTTCAGAATTGATATTTGCATTTATTTATAGTTTTACATTTAACACTTGCATTTAGAAGTAGTTGCTAGATAAAACATCATTTTAATTGACATTCTAAACTAAGGAGAAATTGTAGTAGACTAGAATTTGACTAAGGACCTCTTACCTCGCTTCCCTGTGGGATCGATAAACGGAACTCCACTAGAGCCCTGTATTACTTGAGCGATACGTATACTTGCGTTTGAAATTGTGACTATTTCAATGCTAATCCATGTTATGCTAATTAGAAGTTTGTTTAGTTAATTTCATTCTAGCATGTTTAGTTTAGATTTACTTTCTACTACATGTTTTCTATCCCAATAAATAATTGTAGATGTTTTTTGATAGAAATTTGTGGTAGATAGAATTTCTAAACTGTTTTTCTTCCTACTTATATTCTCTGCACTAAATGTTATACATGGTAAAAATCAAGTTTGAGGGTAGGAAAACTATAGTGTCGTAAATGCTGTTTTGTGTGAAAAGTGTTTTTATATGAAATAGTGTTGTGAAAAAAAGAAAAAAAAATGTTTTTTATGAAAAATAAGGTGTTCGTGAAAAAGTTTTATTGTGTTGAATATATTTCATCTATTATTTGTTTAATTGTTAATGTCTGTTTGTTTTGTTGCGTATGCAAAACAAAGGATCTACAGGACTTGTGTCTTATGATCTCGAGTTTGAAAAAAAGAAAAAAATAAAAATACAAAGAGACCTCGCAAAACTAGCCTCACAAAACTAGAAATGGAAATGGAAAACTTTCAAGATAATAACTTGAAAAATCATCATACTTCATCGAGGGATTACGTAAATCCTACGACAGATGAAATTCACTCAAGTATACAAAACCCTGTCGTAGAAGCTGACTCGTTTGAAATAAATCATGAGATTATCCAACTGGTGCAGAACAATCAGTTTGGGGGAACTCATTTGGAGGATCCCTATTTACACTTATCAAATTTTATAGAACTTTGTGCTATATTTTGTTATAACGGTATGTCAGACGATCTTGTTAGACTAAGACCTTTTCCTTTCTCCCTAAGGGATAAGGCTAAAATGTGGTTATTCTCATTAGCACCTGGCTCTACTAAAAATTAGGAGGAGTTAACTCAGAAATTCCTAGCTAAGTATTTTCCACCTTCAAGACTACTAAAACTTAAAACAATATTATCTCATTTTGTCAGTATGAAAGAGAATCATTATACGAAGCCTGAGAAAGATTTAAGGAACTCCTAAGAAAGTGTCCACATCATGCTCTGCTTGATTGGTCAATCATTCAAACTTTTTACAATGGGTTAGTAGGATCCCTTAGGTCTATAATTGACGCTGCTGCTGGTGGATCATTAATGTCAAAATCATTTGATGAAGCAATGGCAACAAATGAATTTCAATGGCCCTCTACAAGGGTAAATCCTAAAAAGTTAGCCAGTGTTCATGATATAAATGTGATTGTAATTCTTGCATCTCAGGTTGCTACAATATCAAGGATGTAATATCTAAGAAGTTGGACCAATTTGGAATGAACCAGCCTCAACTCACTCTAGTAAGTGAGGAAAGTTCATTAGAGCATATGATTGATTCTAACTTCTAACTTATCATTTTATGCTTTAAATAACATAAACAACCCTTACTCTAACTTTTACAACCCAAGTTTGGACAACCGTCCTAATTTTAACTGGAATCATGCTATTGATGGTGGAAACCAAAAATGAGAAATTAATCATACAAATCCTAATGGAAGTTGGAATAATCAGAGGAACACAAAGCCTTCATCAACAATTTTAGAATAAGAAGATGTCTATGGAAGAAGTGGTATTGTAAATGTGAAACTAGTTGTAAAGTTAAAATGTTGCGATTAGAAATATAGAGAATCAACTGGGATAAATTGCTAATTCGCTTAGCAATAGACCCCAAGGAGCACTTCCTAGCAACATTGAGATCAACCCTAAAGAGAACACTAATGAACAAGTAGAAACTGTCCAATTAAAAAGTAAAAGAGAGAAAGAGGATGTGGTTAGAAAAGAGAAAGATGTTGTGAGAGAAACAAAGGAAACTAAAAGACCTAAAGAACATGTTTCTAAGGATCTGGAAAAATTAATATCTCCAACTAAAAGACCAGCACCTCCATTTCCTCAAAGACTTAAGCAGCATGAGTTGGATAAAAAATTTTCAAAGTTCATGGATGTACTTAAGAAGTTAACGATAAATATTCCTTTTGCTGAAGCTTTGAAACAGATGTCAAGTTATGCAAAATTTATGAAGGAGATATTAAATAAGAAAAGAAAATTTGGGGGCTATACTTCAGAAAATTTTTTCTTGGAAACTTAAAGGTCATTGTAGCTTTACAATTCCTTGTGTTATTGGAAAAAGATTATGTGGAAAAGCTTTATGTGATTTAGAATCGAACATTAATTTGATGTCTCTATCTATATTTAAAAGGTTAGGTTTAGCCGATATTTCTCTCACTACTATAACTCTTCTGTTAGTTGATTGATCTATTATTTATCCAAAAGGAGTTTTAGAAGACGTGCTTGTTAAAATGGATAAATTTATGTTTCCTATGGACTTTATTGTATTAGATATGGAGGAAAATAAAGATATTCCCATTATTTTGGGTAGACCTTTTCTTATTACTGGACAAGCTATGATAGATGT
>NW_018222457.1:15447-15998 GCF_001263595.1 Phalaenopsis equestris
GATCCAGCTGAGAGAAATGATGATGATTATTTTCGGATGGATGAAATTGATTATCTAAGTAAAAACTATTTCCAAAAAATTTTTGAGAGTAAGTTAACAGATGAGATCGAAATGGGCTTTCATGATGAGTCTAAAATGTTGTTTAAAGAAGACTGTATGTTTGTTCAGGAGATGTGTGAAATGATGAAAGTTACAAAAAATAGTAAACTTTTAATTCCATCTCTTGATAAATCTCATGACCTTAAAATGAATTTACCTCATACAATTTTAAAGCCTACCTATTTGGTGAATTCATATAAGAAGTCTCCTCAACCACCAATCTCTATATCGTCATATTCAACTCAATCACAAGATGAACCTAAATTGAATGATGAAATCAGTAAAAGATCTCCTATGAAAAAGTTATTGAAAGTCACTAAATGGCATATTCCGTGGTATATGAACAAAATGAATGAGGTTCTGATGGGAGGGCCAATTATTAATGCAATTAACAGTTACCCCCCAGAGATTTTACGTAGTGACTCTGAGATAAATCCTAAGGAAATGAATTA
>NW_018222457.1:16177-16739 GCF_001263595.1 Phalaenopsis equestris
ATCCAAAATTTGGGAGATCTTGAAGTATCATATAAAGATCCATTTCTTATAAATTTCAAGGATGATATTAATATGAAAATTGAGAAAATTACTAGAAGAATATTGGATTTAGAAAGAAATATGAGGAACAAGGATATGAATCAATATAAAAAGGAAGAGTTGAAAGAAAAGTTTAAATTTGAGGACTATGTAGGAATCCTTGTATCTGAAAAAAATTGGCCTATTGATCAAGGATTACTTAATTGGAATTTTGATCCAGGTGGAATCATTTGTCAGGCTAATGACATTAAATCAAGCACTTTATGGAGACAACCCATAGTTATCTGTGTGGTTTGATTTAGTATGCTTAAGAGTCATGATTGTTAGTGTTGTATTGTGTTTTCTTTAGTGTGGATTTATCAGTTTGCTTGATGTTTGGTAGATTTTTAGATTGTTAGTGTTTTGATTTGATTTTTGTGTGTCATAAGGGAGATGATTCATTAAATTCTTATTATGGTTAGACTTGTATGTTCTCTTATAGTAGTTGGATTGACGAGTCCACTACAACTCGGGTCTCACCTGA
>NW_018222457.1:25531-28321 GCF_001263595.1 Phalaenopsis equestris
CCAAATGAACAGGACCCGAAAATCGTCCATTTTAAAACGCTAATAGCTCACTCGATTCTCGACAAAATTGAGTTAATTTTTTTTAAAATGCTTGTATTGACTAGTAGAACACATCCATACGGTTGATAAACCCTTAATTTGACTGTATATGCATGAATAAATAAAAGAGTCTCAGTTTGGGTTTAACTTTGAATACCTTGGTCCAAGAGGGGTAGCCTCGATTGGATGCTTGTAGAAGCTTTATGTGGGTGCCAAAAGCCTAGGGATGGAGCCTTTGGTTGTGGTGAAGTGCCTAGACCCAAATTCGATCAAGGCCAATTTGGGGGTTTGGTTGAAGTCCACCTTAGGGTGGTTGGCTGATGGGGATTTTGTGAGGGAACTTCTTCTATTGATGTTGGAATGGTGTGGGTGCAAGTAATTTGAGTTTGGTGGAGGTTTGGAGGATGTCCTGTTTCGGCCTTGAAATTGAGCACCAAAATTGAACTGAAGCAATGAATTTGAGTGGCTAAGGAAGGTTTGGTTAAGCTCAAGAGGTCTCCAGGAAGCTCCGAAAGAAGTTTTACTGATTCTACCCAAGAATTTCAAGCTCTCCCCCTTTTTCCATGGAGGGGAAGTTTAAATAAAATGTCCTAGGCTGGCTGCCAGGGCCAATTGAGGGGTGCATCTGGTTGCTTATGTGGAGGGCAGAGAAGCTCAAATGAGCAGCTGGGCTGATTTGGCATTTGGGTTTGAATTGGATGAAAATCCCTTGTCTTGGCCATGGTTTTGGCAATTTTCCAGCCACCAAGGTGGCTGGCTGGCTAGGCATTGGTCACCTCTTGGCTCAAGGAAGTCAAGGGTGGCTAATGATGCTTATCTCCCAAGGGTAAGTGATGATGTTGGAGATATTTCAAGTTAGGTCCAAAAATGGGTAAAATCCCTTAATTTGGGGATCCATTTGTCCATAGCTTATCATGGTGTTTTTAGGAGGGTTTAGCCTGGTCTTTAGGAAGGTTTTGGTGGCTATAAAATCATTTCCTTGGTGGCTTAGACATGGTTAAGTCAATTTTTGGTGAAAGGGTTCAAGTGAGTGCAAATGACCAAAACTTGGGTTTGGGCTAGATTATCCAAGTCCATTGACCTAATTAATTGATAAAAATTATGTAGATAATTGTTATGAAGATTTTTGCTGAAGGGTTGAAGTGATTTTGAGTTCAATTGGTAGGTCAATTTGAAGGATTTTTGAAATTTGGTCAATTTGGGCATGTTGGGTTAGACATGGGTCTAGGTTGAGTTAGCCTTGGAATAAGTCCAAATTGATTATTGAAAAAGGTCAATAGGAACCTCATGAAGAGTTTTAAACATAAATTGTGTGCCAATTTTTGGATTAAGGCAATCAATCTGGTGAATTTTGGGGACTTAGCCAATTTGGGGCTAAATTTGGGCTTTTGAACTTAGGTTGAAATCAAATGAAGTTGAGGTGTCACAAAGGCTAATTGAAGGTTAATTTTGATGTATACAGATGTCATGAAGATATTTCAACACAAATTGTGGCCAATTGAGTGAGCTATGGGTTTAATTTTGTGAGATTTGGTCATATGGTCAAAATTGGGGTTTTGATCTAAATCAAAATTGGGCTCAAATTATGGTCCAATTAAGCTTGTATTTGGTATACATTGGTCATATCAAGATTGAATTTGAGTTTAGGATTGAAATTGGGGTCAATTAAGATCAAATTGATGAACATTTGAGTTGAATTTGGGGAAATTTGGGCTCTTAAAGACAAATTTGGGGGTTTTGGTTAAAGATGGTCAAATTGAAAAAATTGGGTCATTTGGTTTGGTAGTTCAAACAAATGAAATTGGGAATATTTAAGATTTGTTGAGATTTTATGGGAATTTTTGGAATTTTTGGGATTTTGAGCCCAAGAGGGGTATTTTGGTAATTTGGGGGTGCTTTAGGGGTAAAAGGCCAAGATGGGTATTTTGGTAGATTTGAGTTACCAAGCATCACCGATAAGCCATGGACCAATGAGAATCCTATTTTGGGTCCTCTACATAGTGGTCTTAGCCAAACCTTAGCCCTAGGGCTAGTAGGTTTAGGGGACCATCTACATGAGTATCCCAAAAGATCAAGAGATCTAGGCTAGAAATTTGAGTTCAGGGTTGTGAGTGTTATGGGTACAGATAAGTGTAGTGAGTGCCTTAGCTCCAGACCAACACCCAAGGTCAACCCTAAGGTCCAACAATCCTAAGGGTGAGTCATCTTGAGTTTCCCCCACAGTGACCCCACCTACTGAGTATTTAGAGGTTGAGAGCAACATGTGGAACTTCAAACTGAGTAGAGAAAAGTTTGGAATTTCTAGTGGTGAGGGTTCCATGTCTAGTTTTCTAGGAATAGTCAATAGGAAGTCCTATGGCTAGACCGTAGGCTTCTAAAGAGGAAAAACTAAGCCTCAACAAAAATTGAGGTCAACGAATGGACCCCCAATAGGTGTGGTGTGCTGGGCAAGCACACCGCGCGTATTTGCATTGACCAACGATATCAACAAAAACCAATACAAACTTCTAAGTCAACTGACCCAGAAGTATGCGTAGAGTTGTGTGTGTGATTTGTTTCTTCTAGGGAATTAGCAGGTGATCGCCTGATTGAAATCAAGGAGTGGAGACTCTCACTGGGGATCGGAGAGTGAATTTTGAGTTATGAAATTTCAGGTATTTATAAAGAATAGGAATCAATATGTAAGTGTTGACCCCGAGGTGCAAATTGAAATTTTGGTATCAATCCCGAAAGAGAGAATCAGATGCCATA
>NW_018222458.1:0-404 GCF_001263595.1 Phalaenopsis equestris
AAAATGCTTGCTTTGGTAGAGGACATAGAGGCTCTCACATTTAATTTGGATGTGGTGGCCTTTAGGTTTTAATTGGGTTTGATTCCATGGGGATGGCTCTCAGTTTGGAAATTTTCCGGCCACTAGGAAGGCCGGCAGGCCAGAGGAGGTTTCTAGGAGGGCAGGAGGTTGCTAGGAGGTCAGGTGAGCCACGGGAACATGTCACAACAATTAAATGAGCTGGTGTTTAGTTTTAGCAAAAATATCCTTAGCTTAAGAAAATATGAAATGAAATCCCTTAATTTGGGGATCTTTTGGTCCATAGCTCATTTGGGTGGTTCCATTGTGTTTATCTTGGTCAATAGAGTCGAAAACTTGGCTTTGGTAACATTGTCTTGACCAATTTGACATGTATAGGTTAATTT
>NW_018222459.1:0-10303 GCF_001263595.1 Phalaenopsis equestris
AATGAAGGTTAGTTCTAAAATATAAGATATTTAGTATAAAATTATAAGGTTATCTGTGTACTACTTACTTAAAGTAAAGGAAATTGTATTCTTGAAATATTAAGAGAGTCTTAGAGTTATATAAAAAGAAAGGATAAAAAATTTATGAAAAATCTTTTTCAAAGCTATAAGTAAGACATGTATAAAGTTTTTAACTTTAAGAAGAGGATAGTGAAATTCAAAATCATTTAAGACTATCCAAATATAGTAATCCTCATAAAAAAAGAAAATAAAAAAAAGAGATTGAAAATGATCCTTAAAAAAGGGGAATTGAAAATGATCCTAAAAGATAAAATAAAAGGAAAAGAAAAAAAGAGAAAAAGAAAAGCAAAAAAATGTGAGGAGAAGCCAAAAAATTATAAGGGAGGAGAAGCTTGAGGATTAGTGCCTAATCAAAAATTGGTTCCACATTTGATCTTTTTAAAGTATAAGACATGAGAAAATCTTAAGCTTTAAAATATAATATAGTAAGTAAAATTATTCTTAATAAAATTTTTAAGTGGAGATAATAAAAAGACTATATTCTAAACTTGGAGAAAGACTTAAGTTCTAGAGATTTTTATATTTTTAGTTTTAACTTAAGTTATTAAAATTTTCTAAAGTCATACTATTATCTTTATAAAATAAAAACTTTTGAAGTTTTTAAGTGATGCTCACTACCTTAAGTCATATTTTTTTTATGTAGTAAAAAAGTTACTTGAGGACAAGTAATAGTTAAGTTTGGGGGATTTTGATACACCAAAAAATATTCAACTTTTTATAAGTATTTAAGGATTATTTTTGGTGATATTGCACTTTAAAAGAATGTATTTTCATGTTTTCTTGTAGGTAAACTAAGTCTAGGTATTTGGAGCTTAAAGGATGTAAAAAGTACAAAATTTGGAAACAAAAGTGGAGTTTTCCAAAAATTAAATTATCGCCTAGGCGCCAGAATACATAGAAGATGACGCCTTGGCGCCAAAGACAGTATTTTGACAAATGCATTGAATTTGAATGGATTTTGAAGAGTGCTTATGGAGACTTTTGAGAAATTCATACCTATATTATAAAATAGTTTTTTAATGTGAGAATGAGTGAGTGACATGTGTCTTATGGGTGTGTGTTGAATGTTAGTGAGTGGGGCATGAGTTCCAAGTTGTGGGAGAGTATTTTAAGTGTCTCTAAGAGTTGAAAGAGGAGAGAGAAAGTGAAAGATTCTTCTTCCTTACATTTCTAATAAAAATTTGAGTGTTATTGTAAATAGAGAAATAGATTCAAAGGAACTTTCTTGGGAAGGGATCGAGTTAAGTTGTTTTATTTTTCTTTCTTATTTTGTCAACTTGTTTTTATATAAAAAATCTAAGTTTTGTTGTATCTTACTCATGAATTCTGAGTAGATTTAATTATCCTTCTCCCTACAAAGAGAAATAGTCATGTGAAGAATCAAGATTGTTGAGCAATATTTTAATTTCATATTTGTGATGATTCAAACTTAAGACTTTATTTACTTTTTTATCTAGCCAGCTGAATTGTCAAAATTTATTGTGAAACATACGATTTGAGAGGGCTATGCTCTCTATAACAAAGTAAGAATCATATTTGATTTCATTAATGAGAATGTATTCCATGTGGTTAAGTGCAAATAAATCAGGAAATATTCATTGATGGGGGTGTTTGAAAACTAAAGTGAGATGTTAGCCCTCAGGCGAAGGTAATGTGGGAACTCTAGAGTGAGAGCCAGTATCTTCCCAGCCTAACCGCAGATTTAGGGACTAAATACTGGATTAGCTAATGCTTTTTATCACTTGTAAAAAGGATAAAGAATATAATTGCTCCGATTCAACACAATATAATTTTCTTCATTTTAATGATTTATTGACTATAATCTCATTGAAAGGGGAAGGATGCTTTCTTAAATTTGAACGTTTTGTTACAAAACCTAGTTTATTTTTTTGTAAATTTAGCTTTGAAGTTTAGAGATTAGTGTATTAAACGTAGTTTCATCAGTGGTGTTAAGCAAGTTTGGACCTATTTTCTTGTTTAAGTTTTCTATAGTTTAAATATTGTGCTTTTGCTTGATTTTCCAAACAAAGTTTCACCTCCTTGTGTGATCAATACTTGAGACTCCATTAGAGCCCTTTATTACTTGAAAATATGTATACTTTCATTTGTAACCTAATGACGATTTGAAATTGAAAGTATACCTTAATTCACTAGGAGTGGCAGCTTTAGATATTTTAAAGGAAAAAACTTATTATACTGATGTAAATTTTATTATGGTTAATTTGCATATTTTTTATTATAGTTGTCGTGTGTGTTGTGGTGTTGAAAAACATTTACAATGCAAAGCAAAAACCTGCATCAAAGAGCAATATTTTACTCTAAAAAGAAATACAAAATGTCGACCCAAGGGAATTTTGAGGACTTGTCGAGATTGCTCTACAAGTATGATCAGTGCTAATTTTGAAAGGAAATGAAGCAGATCTAGAAAAGCACTCCATCAATGGAGTTCCACGAAGAATAATTTCAGTTACATTACGAAGGATGGACGATAATAAGGCACCACATGGATATCGGCCTGACCTAGACTTAGAAGGACTACGTCCACTCAAGTTGTGAGATAGTTGTACCTCTAAGTATAAGTAAGGAGATAGTTGCACCTCTAGAACAGCGAGGATATGACATAAAAGATTACAGTCTCTATTTGGATGTACTCGTGATGTTGCTTTGGGTAGTGTCAGCATATGATCCGTTATGTTGCATTTTAGAAAAAAATTAACAAAGATCATTTCTTATTGCTTTTGCATGAGTTGCTGAACAACCACGTTTATGCAATCGATAAAAATCTGGAGGACCATATGTTAGTCCCAAACAATAATGAATAAAGAATGATACAAAGAAAGTCCGAAAATAAATGAAATTAAAATTTAAAGTTAAAAGAGAATGAAAAAACATCGAATTTGGAAAATATCTTAATAATAAGAGAAAATGATGAAAATAATAAACAAGTTTACTTGAAACTCCGCACTCTTTGCAACACAAATTCAACCATTTGCACAAATTTCCACAAATTCCACTCTCAAAAGATTCCTAAACTCTGCACGAAATGTCCATTACTTTTCACATTTCTTTCTGTCAAGTTTTCAGCACTCACAAATCTTCAGGATCTGTACTTAAATTCTGATTCCCATCATGGGATCCGTACCAAAATTATGATTCCCCTCCACTACCTCTTGGGTTGGATGTGTGTCCCTGTGCTTTCCTTCCTATTATAGCAAAATCAATTTCTCAAGGTCGGTACCTAATTTCCAATTATCATTTTGGGGTCGAAACCTAAATTTGATTCCCATCCTGAGATCAATACCTAAATTATGACTCCACTACCTCTTGTGTTGGATGTGAATCCCTTAGCTTTCCATCCCAATGTAGCAAAATCATATTCTCAAGTTCAGTACCAAAATTTTGATTCTCTTTCAGGGGTCAGAACCTAAATTTAGATTCTCATCCTGTGATTAATACCTAAATTCTGATTCCATTCTGTTAACACTTGGCTTGGATGTAAGTCCCTGAGCTTTTCTTCCCAATATAGCAAAATCAAATTCTCGAGGTTGGTACCAAAATTTTGATTCTTATTCCGGGGTTGGTACCTAAATTCTAATTCCAATCTCTTGGGCAGTACCTAAATTATGATTCCCTTCTTTACCTCTTGGTTTGGATGTGAGTCCCTAAGCTTTTTTTTCCCAAATTTTGGGGTTGGTACCAATATTTTAATTCTCATTCCGGGGTTGGTACCTAAATTCCAATTTTCATCTCAGAATCAATACCTAAATTCTAATTCCGACTGCTACCTCTTGGGCTAGATGTGAGTCCCGAGCTTTTTATCCCAATGTAGAAAAATCAATTTCTCGAGGTCGGTACCTAATTTCTAATTCTCATTGTGGGGTTGGTACATAAATTCCAATTCTCATCTCGAGGTCAGTACCTAAATTCTGATTCCCTTCGCTACCTCTTAGGTTGGATGTGTGTCCCCAAGTTTTTCTTCCCAATTTAGCAAAATCAAATTCTAGAAATCGGTGTAACTAAATTCCGAGTCTCATTCTGGGGTTAGTACGTAAATTCTAATTCCCATCTTGGGGTCAGTACCTAAATTCTAATTCCCTTCTGTCACCTCATGAGTTGGATGTGGGTCATTGTGCTTTCCTTCCAAATGTGACATTATCAGCAATTTGAGAAAGGTGTGAGACCCTCTTAAATGGATTAAGACATCCTATTCTCTTCTCAGCAATTCAAGATAGGTGTGAGACCCCCATAAATTGAGAAAGGCATCCTATTATCATCTCATCACCACTCGTCACCTCTTAAGTTGGATGTGAGTCCTTATGCTTTCCATCTTAATTGTGCACTCTCTACACTTTTGTTACCTCTTTGATTGGATGTGAGTCCCTCTGCTTTCCTTCCTAACGTAGCACGTCTTTTGCTCTTCAGTCCTTGAGTTGGATATGAGTCCCTGTGCATTCAATATCAACTTGGTCTTCTCACTTTTCTATATTTAAAATTCTGCAAGATAACATATCTAATTCAAAATTTTAATCTAAATCAAAATCTAAATTCAAATTGAAAACAAATTGATCTTATGATGATTATCAAGTTCCCAACATGGAACCTTGATGGTCGGCCATCTAAATTCATAAAACGCCCCTTTATATGAACCAAGATCATCATTAAAATTTCACAACTTCAATCGAAGGTTCACCTGCTACTCCCCAGCAAAAGCCTTCTTCACTCATTCTATGATTTGTTCTGATTTTGTTGGCTTAGAACATCTGTGTTGGTTTTGTTTATCTTTTCGGTCAACACCAATATGTGCGATGTGATCGTCATGCACACCACACCTATTGAGTTCAATTTGTTACATCACTTTTGTTGATGTCTAGTCTTTCTTTTTTAAGGGCCTAAAATCTAATAATAGGACTTTCTTGTTGATTATCCTAGAGGGCTAATGATGGAACCCTACCACATTAGAAATTTTGACATCTCTTTGCTTTGCTTGGAGTTTCACATGTTTAGTTTTGACCTCCAGCACCTAGAAGGTTGAAAGCAACATGGGAGAGCTGAAGAGGAATCTCCATAGTATTGTTAGGCCTTAGGGTTAGCCCTGGCTGGCTAGGTTTTGGTCTTGGTCAGACATTCACACACTCAAGCACTCAAATATCCTCCACTTAGCCTATTTCCCTATTCATTCCAAAACTCATGTGAGTGGTCCCCAAGCTCTTAACCTTTGTCTAGAGTTGCTAGGACCAACACATAGAGGATCCAAAATGGGCTTTCCCTTGGTTTTACTGAATAAAAAGGGTAATATTATGATTATAATCTTCAATAAACTGCAATTTCACCTAAACACCAAACTTTGGTCTTCTGCCCCTAAATTTTTCAAAAATTATCAAAAAGCCCATAGAACCCTAATTTTCCCAAAATTGCCCTAATTGTCAATTCTCACCAAAAAATCATATCAACCCATTCCAAATCATTCAATATGCCCAAAGTACCCCAATTTTTCAAAAATTCCTAAAATACCCTTACATCACCCAAACTTTCCAAAATAACCCCCATTTCCCAAAATTTGCCAAAATTTCCAAAATCATTTCAAACCTCACCTAAACCAATCCTAACCACCAAATGACCCCAATTGCACCTAAATCTACAAAAATTAGCTAAAATTCCCAAATTACCCCCAAGTGAATAAAATCATAACCACTTAGTGACCCCAATTAAGCCCTCCTTCTTCCTTTATTTAAACCACTAATCTCAGAGGCAAAAGGGGACATGTTCCAAATTCTATGGGAAACTCTGCCAATTTGTTCCCAAAGCTTCTCACAACCTTCCTAAGTAGAATCTTACCAACCTTAGCCACAAATTTCTACTGTTTCAGCTCACTTTCAACATTGAAAGTCAAGACCTTCTGCGGCCATTTTACAAACTCACTAAAACTCTAAATTAAGTTGTTCTTAAGCTTCACTAGAGCTTAAGAACACTTCCTTAATCAAAACCCCTCTCTCTCAAACACTCTAACCACTCCTAGACCAAACCCAAATCATAATTTGGTTCAAATTGTACTTGGACATGATTCCATCTCAAAGCAACACTTAGAGGACGTTCGTGGACTCAGGATGAAGCTCAAGAAAAAATCCAATTGAGGCTACACCTCTTGGATGAAGGTCTGAATTCAAATACCTAATTTTGCTTTCAATTTTTGCCTTTTGTGAAACAAACTGAAAATCTAGGATGTGCTAGTCATATAGATATGCGCGTCTTGATTAGATGAATGTGTAGGAACAAACTCTGCATGATTTAGTTGATAATATAGGGAGAAATTAAGTTTATAAAATGGAAGGTTTACAAGTCAAGTCATTTGAGGATGATGACCAAGAGCCTTATGATCGTGCATGTATCGGTCCGACAACTCAGATCTCGCTGGAAGAAGAAGCGTTTCATGAATGCGGAGCGGCGTGGCAGCTGACGAGGATGATGGCGTCGAATCAGAGCACACAACGTGGATAAGTAGAAAAATAGGGCATTTTTTATTTAAAAAAATTCCTAAAATTTAAAAAATAACTTGGTGTAGAAAAATCATAAAAATGAAATAAAAATACCCTGATGCTGAACATAGAAGAATATTATGGACTAAAAATTAAAATCAGTTTTCATATATTTTAAATTTAATTTTATTTATTTTATACTTAATTAATTAAAGACCCCAAAACTCATTTCAATTTTATTTAATTAAATATGAGTAATCATAATGTGAAATTTTGTATTAATCAAAACCCCTCTCTCTCAAACACTCTGACCACTCCTAGACCAAACCCAAATCATAAATTGGTTCAAATTGTACTTGGACATGATTCCATCTCAAAGCAACACTTAGAGGACGTTCGTGGACTCAGGATGAAGCTCAAGAAAAAATCCAATTGAGGCTACACCTCTTGGATGAATGTATATATGAAAACCCCTAAATTCATACTCAGTTTTATCAATTGTGGAGAGAATGTATATTTCATATATTTTTAACCATATGGGTGTATTTTTCTCACCTAGATGAACCTATAGGAACAAACCCCATGCCATGTAGTTGAGTAACGAGTGAGAAATTAGGGTTAGAAGTTGAACGGTTCTCGGTTTGAGTCTGATGGGAACGATGAATGGATGACGTCCATTCGAACCTGTATCAATTGGACTGCAAAGATGGAGTCGAATGAGTAGATGAAGCGGTAAAGGCAAGACGAGTGGCGGCTGACTCAGAAGGCGGCGTCCAATAGCACGACTGCATGTGTGCGTTCACGGGTTCGAGGAAGCGTAGGTGTCACGTGGATAAATAGAAAAAATTAGGGTATTTTTAATTTAAATAATTTCATAAACCTTAAAAATGCATAATTAGTGTAGAAAAATCATAAAAATAAAAGAAAGTTACATATGTGTTCAATGAACAGAAGAGAATATTATGAACTAAAAATCAAAATTGTTTGTTATTTATTTTATACTTAATTAATTAAAGGCCCCAAAACTCATTTCAATTTTATATAATTAAATATGAGTAATCATAATGTGAAATTTTGTGGGCTTGTTCTTCATGTGGTTAGAAGTGTTCTCTGATTTTTAGAGCCAGAGAACACCTATGACCTTAAAAGCCTTTATTTTCCATGTTATGTGATCCTGAGAAAATATAGTTATGTAAAATTTATAAATTTGACTCCACTTTACAACGGTGCCAAAAATTTGATGTGGTATTTTATGAATAATAATGTCAAGTACTAAATATGGGGATTCTACGCAAGTATACGGATCGTTATCAAGTAATATAAGACTTTCTTTTTAAGTCTCAAATATCGATCCCAAGAGGAAGATTTAAATTTTAAATGATAAATTAACTAGGAAATTTACAGGAATAAAATGAAATTACTGCCACTAACTTTGAATGTTTGAGATACTATCAAAACTAAATTATTAACTACTAGCAAAATTTAAATGCAAAGTTTAAAATTGTAACTAGTATACTATGTTTATGTAATGAAGTTTTTTAATATGAAAAAACATCATTCTCACTAAAATTAGTTTTTGGTGAAATGAGATGAGATAAATGGTTTAAATATGTATTGTACCAAATAGGTGCAAATTGCAATTTTAATTAAGAGCAATTTTAATTCTCTACCTTGATACGTGCATAGAAAATCATTGGTTAAACTCAAGTTTAATCCTTAAATCCGTGGCTAGACTAGGAGGATAATGGCTCCCACCCCCGAACTCCCACTCCCACTTCCCTTCCCCTGAAGGCTAACTCTCACTTTAGTTCTTAAACACTAAGATCGAATTGGAGATTTTTTGTCTGTCACCCTAGAAATCTCCAATTCTACACCCAACAATATATATTTCCCTATTTATTTGCACTTAATTTCATGAACAAAATACTCTTTCATGGACTTAAATGTGATTCTCACTCTATTTTAGAACTCATACTCCATTGCCCGAATCATATGTTTCACAACATATATTAATAATTTAATTGGTCAGATTAAAAAGTAGATTAAGAGCAGAGTTGAAAAACCATTACAATTTATTTAATATTTTAACATTGGCACTTCCAAAAATATCTCTTCATTTCACCATTTCTTAGAGTAGAGAGAAAGATAAAGCAAACTACTCAGACTTCATGAGAAAGATACAAGAAAACATAAATTTTATATATAAAAGAAAGTTCATACAACAATAATAAACAAACAAAACTTGAAGTTCATACAATTATAATAAATGAACAACACTTATCTGAAACTATTTCTCAAAGAAAATCCCTTGTATCCTCTTTTAAGAATGTCTGTAGCCTCTATTAGGAAATGTTGGAAGAAAAAATCTCTCACTTTTTTCCCTCTCCAACACTCTTAGAGAAGAACTCACACTGTAACTCATCACAAAAACTGAAAACTAGAAAGAGACAATAAATGACTAATGGTGTGGAATGGCGTACAAGGATGCGAAGTGGCACAAAGGGGGCGAATAGATGCGAAGAGACATTAAGAGCCTAACGTCCCTGTAAAATTTGGAAGTCATAAAAATTGTTTTCGATACCAAATTGTATTTTTCTAAATAGGAATTTTGCACTAAAGTAATTATAAAAATTTTAAAAACTAGAAAACTATGAAAATTTGTTTGGAGTGTTCCTTATGACGAGGGGAACCGAGCAAAAATAAAATTAATGTTAAAATAAAAAGTCCATCTTTGGGCAGTTATTCTATTTAAAAATTATTTAAAATAATTAAAATCACAAAAATACAAAAACACACCCAAAATGTCACAAATTATTCTCTGACCACTTGGGATCACTTAAAATATTTTTCCTAATTTTCTTAATATAGTTATATATATTTCTAAATGGCTAAAATGTATTTTTCATAATATTGCATTAAAATAATTACAATAAATAGAATAAAAGTTAAGGAAATGAAAAATTTATTTCTATCAATTCTGTAATCTCAAAGGAAATAAAATATATATATATATATAAAAGGTAATTTTTAAGATTAAATTATTTTTTCTACTTAATTAATCACCAAAATTAACAAATAATTATAATAATTAAAATAAAACTCAAAAAAATTATAAAAATTGTTCTTAGAGGTCGTCAAATCTAGGTGAACCTCCAATAATTTTTTTAAGGATAGAGGATTTTATTTTGTCAACTAAATGAATTGACATTGAAAAACTTAACTCATAGGATGATTAAATCATCAAGTTTCATTGAGCACAAGTTAAAATATCATCACTGAATCTTAATTTGGATTCAGATGATTAATTTATCAACAAAATAAATCTAAATAAGCTCAAAATGATTCAAAAGACTTTAATTTTTTTTAGGGTTGTGCCCCAAACAGTTTTACAATCTTTTGGATATTTTGAAAGATAACTGAACTATAATGCTTTATTAAAGAAAAACATCCTTAAAAATTTTGGGGACCTGCCAAGTTATGCCTCGGGACCCGCTAATTCACACATATCAATATAAATGCCCTACATTACTTATCCTACATATATGACCCCATGCTCAAGGATTTATCCTTATGAGTAAATGGGGATATTTGTTTTTGTCACAAATGGATCATCGAACTGGGTTGAGACTAAGGACTAAGTGGCTAGGGCGATGATGATAATGTTAATGTTTGTTAAATGAGGGATATGAAGTCAATAATATCTCCTACCTCGAGGACCTCCAATAAAAGGGAGAGGATAAGACCGATGA
>NW_018222460.1:0-603 GCF_001263595.1 Phalaenopsis equestris
GCGAACCTAGGGAATTTTTGCCTTGGGCCCCAACGACACCCTTGACGCCGCCGACGGTGGGTTTTTCCTGAGAGTCCAGGCAAAATAAGTACCGAGGCTTGCTGACGGCGCCATCGACCCCGCCGACGGCGAGACCGGCGAGATGGCGGTTACTTGGGTTTGAATAGCGGTTTTTGGCGATTTTTGGGTGGGAGTTAGCCTTTTAAACTCCCAAATTTGATTTCTAGTTCATATTTTCCCCCAAAAATTGAAGGTAAACTCCACCAATTTCATTCCTATGGCATCCAATTCCTTTAATAATCCCAGAATACGAGTTTTCAATCGGCAAAAGTTTATTAGTGCGGAAGCGCAACGAATCTTCAACAAGTTACTGACGAAGAAAAGATTGATCAAGGAGTAAGGATTCGTAAATCAAGGATTGAATAATCCCTCTACGGTAATTGAAGAGACGATAGTGCGACAAAGATGGGAAGTGTTGTGCTACACTTACTGCTGCCATGATGGTTCCTGTGGTAAAAAAATTTTATGCAAATTTACATGGAATAAACCAGGGAATTGTTTAGGTGCAAGGTAGATGGATTACTTTCACTCCTGCATGAATCA
>NW_018222461.1:0-4887 GCF_001263595.1 Phalaenopsis equestris
GGTTAGAGACACAAAGATGTTCTCTGAACTTGGAAAAATTAGAGGACATAACCTCTATCATAAGCAATGAACCCTATAAATTTCAAGCTATGGTGAGCTATGCTTGATCACAATGAATTAAAGTACTATAGAGAGTATTTAATTCATTAAACATTAGAGAGTCAACAAATAATTTTTATTTTTACCCCACATTATTTTCCTCTATTCACTGAGCAAGAGGGTATTTTTATTTTATTTTTATGATTTTTCTACACAATGATATAATTTTTCAAAGTTATGGTATTTATTTAAATTAGAAAAAGGGCTATTTTTCTATTTATCCACCGCGACGACACCTCAATCCTGGCGCCTCCGAAGCTAAACGTGGTGCTACACCATTTGATGCTGCAAGCCACCTCAACTACCACGCGGCCCACCTTTTCGTTCCATCCTCTCATCCAACATGACCCTAACTGTCCATGGAAAAAACGTCCAATCAGACGACCGGACGACATCCGTTCATCATCCTAAAATAAGCTAAGCCAAGAACCATTCACAATAAAGCCTTAAGGTCTTTGTATAGACTCAATCAAATTGCATGGGGTTTGTTCCTACACCTTCATCTCCTCAAAATGAGCATATCTATATGGCTTATACAATATGCAATATAGTAAATACATATGGAGAATCAAATGAAGCTCGGTTTAAGGTTGAAGTTCAATACCTTTGTCTGAGAGGAGAGGCCTTAATCAGATGGTTAAGTTAGATTTGGTTGGGTCCAAAAAACCTCCATATGAAGTCCTGGGCCCTGCTGAATTTTCTAGTTATGATTAAGATCAAGCTCGATTTCAGTTGTTGGTCTAGAGCTAGTTGGAGGCTCTCTGTGATGGGGCTTTTGTGGGGAATCAGCTTCTCTCACTCAGAAGATGGTGTGTGCATAACTAATTAAAGTTTTTTTTTAATGTGGACCTGTATAGAAATCTATACTGGTTTTGTGTCAATTTTTAGTGAATAAATTGGCTTTGTAGAGTGGCTAGGGGTGGCTGAGAGTAGCGGGATTACACTTAAGAAGGTTTGAAGAAGCTCTAGTGAGATTTTGACAGAGTTTCCCCAAGGTTTCAAGTTCTTTCTAGTTTGTCCATAGAGGAGGTGAGTTTAAATAGAGGCACTTGGGGTGGAGCTCAAAGCCTATTAATGGATGCAACAAGCTGCTTATGTGGAGGGTAGAAGAGCTCCAAAGAGCAATTGGGGTTGAACAACTTGGATAGGTTCAATTGGTTTTGAATTTGGTAAGGTAGCTCTAAATTTTGTGGTTATCTGGTGACGAGGGTGGCTGGCTAGAGCAGAGGAGGTGGTCAGGTGGTCAAGTGAGCCAGTGGGAGGGATAATTATGATCAACCTTTAATGTTTTGGCATGTTGGTGGAGATATTTTGGTTTAGAAAATGGGATTAAATCAATTAATTTAGGGAACCATTGGTCCATAGCTTCCCTTGGATGGTTCAAGAGGGTTTGTCTTGGTCCAAAGGGTGCACCTAGCGGTTGTGATGGTCTTTGGTTGGCCAATTTAGCTTGCTTAAGTTAAATTTTGTGAAATGGTCCATGTGGGTCAAGTTGGCTAGAAGTTGGCTTTGAATTGGGCTTTTCATGCTATTGAGCTCAATTAATTGATAAATTTTATGTATATGATTGTCAAAGTGAGTTTAGAGAAGAATTGGAGTGGTTTTGAGTTAATTTGTAAGTTCAATTTAAAGGAATTTGGTCTTTTAGTCAATTTGGAGGTATTGGGTTGGACTTGGATTTAGAATAGGCTAAGGCTGGGCTAGGTCCAAATTGATGGCTCAAAATTGTCTAGGGGAATGTCATGAAGAGTTTTTAACATGATTTGGGTGCCAATTTTTTGGTTAGGGCATTCAATTTGAAATAATTTGGGCATGTGGCTAATTGGGGCAAATTTGGGGATTTTGAATTTGGGTTGAAATGGGGTAGAATTGAGGCTTGTGCAAGGCCAATTGAGGCTTTAGTTTTGATATTTAGGAATGATAGGAAGAGTTTGGGATCCAAATTGAGGCAATTGTGTGGGCTTTGAGGTTCAATTGGGTGAGATTGGGTCATATGGTCAAAATTGGGGGTTTTGGTTTGGATCAAAATTGAGCTCAAAGAATGACTCAATTAAGCTTAGATTTGGTTTGAAATTGTCATAGGAATGATTAATTTGTGTTTAGAATTGAAATTGGGGAAAATTGGGATGTAATTGAGGGATATTTGCGGTGAATTTGGAGAAATTACGCCTTTAGGGGCAATTTGGGGGTTTTGGTAAAAAGTGGTCAAATTGGATTTAATTGAAGGGTCCAAATTGGTTTTGGAGACATTTGAAATGATTTTGAGGGTTTTAGGAAAATTTGGGCCACCAAGGGTTTTTTTTGTAATTTTAGCAAATTTGGAGTATTTTGGTATCTTTTAAAATTTTGGGATGTTTTGGGCAATTTGGGTAATTTCAAAGGATTTGAGATGATTTTTGAACAAACTTGGGTAGTTTTGGTAATTTTAGGATTTTTTGTCAAATTTGTGGTTTGGCAGTGTTTTAGTAAATTGGGTAGATTTTGGGGGCAAAAGGCTAAGTTTGGTATTTTCGCAAAAATGAGGTGCCAACCACCCTATTTGAGCTATGGACTAATGGAACTTCTATTTGGGTCATATATGTACTATTCTTAACTAGACCCTAGCCTAGGGCTAGTGGGTCTAGGGGACCATCTACATGAGTCTCCCAAAAGATCAAGGGATCAAAGTCAACAAGTTTGAACTTAGGGCAGTGAGTGGGATGTGGTGTGCAAGTGAGGGAACTAGCTAGAAACTAACACCCTGGGTCAACCCTAAGGCCAAGCAGTGTTATGGGAATGTGACTGTGACTTTATATTTGCTTAAAAATATAAGTCATCAAAAATATCTTTCTTTAAAGTTTAATACTTCTGGTCCCCTAAACCCACTACCCCTAGGCTAGGGTCTAGTTAAATTGGCTTTGTAGAGTGGCTAGGGGTTGCTGAGAGTAATACTACTGCTAAAAGATTTAATTCCTTAGCGACTGTACCAAAACTCAATAACATTTATAGATTTGATAAATATAGACGTAATAAATATTCAACAATTATAAAGTCACACTTATCAACGAAGTATACGTATCGCTCAAGTAATATAGGGCTCTAATAGAGTCCTAGATATCTATCCCACAGGGAGTAAGATTAGAACTATGAACTAAGATTTTAGGAAAGCAATACTTTAATCACAACAACGAAGTTCAATTTGCTTATCTGTCACTAATAGGCAATTGAAATAAATATGTAATTTTAATAACTAATAAATAATTAATTATACTAATGAAGGTTTAAATGTGATATTCAATATATAAGAAAGCATCATTCTCCATGTCAAGAAATTATAGTGAATGGATAAAATGAATTAGTTCAAATTCTATTGTGCCAATAAGGAGCATACCAATTATTTACCTTTTGGTCCAAGCATAGAGAACATTGACAAATCCTACGCTTGTTTACTGAATCTGTGGCTAGGCTAGGAGGATACCGCGCCGCCGGCGGCCTCGAGGGCGTCGTCGGCGGACCTCCTTAATGAATTAATTCTGGAGTCTCGAGAAAATCTCACCGTCGTCGTCGGCATCCTAGTTCAATTCTTCACATTTTGGTCCTTCTCGCTCTAAATTTGTTCCTTTTTGCATCTTTTTGCTCCTAATTCATCATTCCTGCAACAAAACATCAAGAATACCTTTCTTTAAAGTGTAATATCATAAAAAAATAGTAAAATAGGTATGAAAATCTCAACATATTTTCCTCTGGTCAAAATCCCCCAAACTTAACTATTATTTGTCCTCAAGTGATTTTAGTACTATATAAAAGTTATGATCTATTGTAGTAAAGTTTTACTTCAAAAATACTATAAGTTTAATTTAAATAAATATCATAGTGAGATTTTTATAAAAAATCCAAGTAATTGAATTACTTATGTAGCCACAAGATTATCTAGTCTTCAAGTTTAAGAGTTCTAGTTTTCTATTCATTTCAAGAATGACTATATGTTGTAATATTAAGTCACCTAGAATATTCAAATGATAGGAACTTCATGAGAACTCTACTAGTAGAAGATCTACTCCATAAATATAAGTTCAAGAATGTATTTAGGTTTTCCCTTTAGGTAGGTCCAGTGAAGCCAATTTTTTATTAGGCATATCCTCAAGCTTCACCTCACTTCCATCATTTTTCTTCTTTCTTTTCTCTTTTTCAATTGGATTGCTTTCAATCCTATATATTTTTCTTTTCTTTTCAGGGATTGTGTTCAATCATTTATTTTTCCTTTTTCAAGTGACTAAATTTGGATGCCTTTAATGATTTTGAACATCACCTTTCTTTCCCTGAATTTGAAACTCTAAGCAAGTTTTACTAATGGGTTTCATAGGGTAAACCCATTCCTCATCACCTCCAGCTTCCACTCCAGAAAGTTGGCAAAGTGCATAAATGAGGCCAGGATGTCCTAGACCTCCACTTGTTTCACTCCTTGCCATAGTCAATATATTCTTAAAAATGATTCTCCCCACATTTATATTTTTATTATTCTCAATACAGAAGTTTATAATAGCTCTATCTCTAGTTACCTCACTATGGTGATAAGTCGGTAACAGAGTAGAGGAAATAAGATATTGCCACGCTTTAGATGTGGCATTTAACATGGAAAAAAAAAATTTACCTGTTCTCATTGCTTAATATTCCACGTTCATTTCCCATCAGTGAGAAAGTTGATCACATCATTCAGGGGGCCTTCCATAGTACTGAAGGATTCATAGTAGCAGTTATAAGAGTCTGGGACTTCGTAAAAGGTGTTAATGCGGGCGACATTAAATTCAA
>NW_018222462.1:0-996 GCF_001263595.1 Phalaenopsis equestris
ATATTGCTTCTTAACTTATTATTCGAATTCTAAAATTTCAACGATATTTGTTTTTATTATTTTCTATGTACTTTCTATGAATTTCCTAGTAAATTTATCATTTCCAATTTAAACCTTCCCCGTGGGATCGATATTTGGAGCTTAAATAGAAAGTTCATTATTACTTGATAATGATACGTATACATAGACCGACACGATGCTTCTTAACTTATTATTCGAATTCTAAAATTTGATTTTATATATTGCTTCTTAACTTATTATTCCTACTTATTGTATACTTGCGTAGAATCTGAATATTAATTGATTATACTTATTTAAATTTTACACAATCTATCGCAACAAAAAAATTGGATCACATAACTCGTTCAATTTAAGCTTTTATACTTGCATTTAACAGTGTAAAACTAGTTTAAATTTTGCTTGACTGAAATTAAATTTTTTTTAATTAAAATAATTATTTGAAGCTCTTAAAATAAATTTTCTAATGCTGAATATTTCTTTACAAATCACTGAAACTTGTTTTCATTTTATCAAAATATTTAAGTGCTAAATCTTCATTTTGAAAATTGTTAAAATTCGCTTTCAAATTGTATTTTGAAGTAGTCTAAATTGATATTGTATCCAACCAAAATTATATATGCTATTGAAATTATCATATGTAAATTTTTGTAAATCCTTTCAATCTTTTCTTTCCTTTTTCTTTTTCAAGTGAGGATTATCATATCTGGATAGCCTTTAATAGTTTTGAACTTCACTATCCTCTTCTTAAAGTTAAAACTCCTTATCTTTCTTCACTTTATAAATTCTTATTAGTTTATGATTTTCATAAAGTCTCATTCTTTTCTTTTTACATGAATCTCTAAAATTCTTAATACTTTAAAAAATACAATTTCCTTTACTTTAAATAGAAAAACTTAATCTTATCTTATCATACCAAATATCTTTAACAGTAGAATTGACTTTCATTATTAAAAAACTTTTACCTAAATTTACCAT
>NW_018222463.1:0-952 GCF_001263595.1 Phalaenopsis equestris
CTTAACACACTAGAAAACTCAAACTCGTCACGGCAGAGAGCTTGGAGTTAGCATGGTGGGTAGCAAGGCCATCTTCAACAGCAAAACCCGTCTTCCTCAACTAAACCAATCTTCCTTCCTTAGATATAAACAACAAAGCTATAAGACTTTGAGGTTGCTTGTTTATGCAACGTAAATCCTCACCTTATTTTTAGGCTTTTGTATAGCCATGCTATACAATATAAGCCCTAACTCGTCTTAGGATTCTGAGGTTGTCATCTGTCACGACTTAAACCCTCACATCTTCCAGGCTATTTTTGTAATCGTTTCACTGAATGTAAGCCCTAAAAATTGTGAGGATGAAACACCTAAATATTTCTCCTTATAAATGAAGCCAAACATTAGGATAGCTTGGGAAGTCACCGAGGTTCTCCTCTGGATCCAGGACATCCTCTAGTTCTTCCTCCTTTGAATTCTACAATAAAATGTTCCAAATTTTAACCAATCCCCTTTCACACCTCTTTGCCCGATCTCATTGAAAAGTCATACCCTTTAAAACTCCTTTAATATAATATTTTCTTATTTTTATCGAGAGTCTTCTTAGGTGACTTTGGTCATTTAAGATGTAACTAACTGTAGGAGCTTGCCCTTATAGGAAGCATGTCCAAACCCAGCTTAATATAAACCCTATTTAATCATTTATATTAAATAGGGGAACATGTCAGCAAATACAAAGGTTTTGCAGACCAACTGGATGTCATATATTCCTTAGTTTATTTGATCAAGCCTCATTCTCATGTCTTGTGTTTATCGTTCGGGATAAATACAGGACTTGAGGTACAACGCTCTTTCATTTAAACTATGAAAAATATGAGGTCAGTTTGATTTCATATTTTTTTATAAAATTAAATATATATGTAAATTAACTTCACCTTCCGAAGCAGGTGACGGGATTTCGATTCCATGACCGACA
>NW_018222464.1:0-1103 GCF_001263595.1 Phalaenopsis equestris
GCAATGATACAAAGTCTAAAAAATCATGTATGTTGTTTCCTCCAATGTTTACCACAATCAAGGGCTTTGACAAAGGTGTTAACTCGTCATGTCATTCAGAAGCAACAATTCGTAGAGCAGCAGAATCAACAGTGTGCAATACAGCCAATGTAAGTACCTTTAAGCAAAATTACATATAATAAGAGGTTTAGAATGACAGATTAACTAAATGATAACAAATTGAAAAATTTACATAAATAACACACAATTCAATAACCCGATAACCAGCCCTCAGTTAATCCATCTTTGGTTGGTAAGCCCTGTGAACCACAATGGCCTGCAACAGAAGTGCAATTATCAAAAGCAAACAATTCATATAAAAGCAAGACCTCCAACCATCAAGGGTTCGCACACCTTAAGCAAAGGAAGTCAGTTGTACTGTTTTCTTTGTCAAACATAATGAATTTGAGGCTAATTGTTTTGAAGAAACACTTTAATTTTTTGCATCTTTTGACTGATTGTCCGAGGCGAGTTGTGGCATATCTAGAGGTCACCATAATTGAAGATCAAGAGTAATGGAAGACGTTATCTAACCTTACTGATATTGATCAATGAAGATAAAAACCAAGGGTGTTAGAAACAACAGTAAAATGATAGTCACAGATCATAATCCTAATCGGATGCAGTTAATGAATATCATGTGATCTCCAATATTTCAGTATTTCATGAAATGATATAAGAAAATGTTTGCTAATAGAAATATAACTTGCTCAATCCTGACATTCGTATTTGTATCCAAAGTTATTTCCAAGATTCAGCTCTAAACAACTTCAACCAAAGTAATGTATAAGCAAAGGCTGAAATTAAGAAGCAAAACTGAAAAGCAATAGCAGGTTGCCACTAAGAAGCAAAACTGAAAAACTGAACAGCTATCTTTATATGAAATCCGTTCCTAATCTCATGTTCTTTGAAGCTATTCAGGATGGTTTTGTCGTTCTTGCTTTGTATCCACCACAAGCAAGAAACCACCCTCTCTATTTTACTATCTATGAAACTCATTGAAACAACTTCAACCAAAGTTATTTCCAAGATTCAGCTCCAAACAACTTCAACCAAAGTAATGT
>NW_018222464.1:1250-1512 GCF_001263595.1 Phalaenopsis equestris
AAAACGAAAAAACGGAACAACTATCTTTATATGAAATCCGTTCCTAACAGCCATTAATTAAGCAAAAATGAAAAGCAAAGACTGAAATCTAGAGGTCACCATAAACTGAAAAACTGAAAAACTGAACAGCCATTAATCTCACGCTTTCTTATTACCTTACCATGTGTATGAGTATGGGGTTGCCATCTAACAAGTAGAGGCCTTCCATCCATTCCCATTGCCATAGCAGAACTAATTAAGGGACTTCCCAAGCTGCGCAAAG
>NW_018222464.1:1874-3042 GCF_001263595.1 Phalaenopsis equestris
GCAGGAATAATGCCCAAATTCCAAAAGGTCAGACAAATCCGGCCAATATTAGACAAACAAATCATGTAATGTAATCACTAAAAATCACATTTGAAAAAAAAAAAACTGAATATTTTTGCTCATCAAGGATGTCTTGCAACAAGCTTCATAAAACTGAAACGAAGGCTAAATTGGCTTCATATTTTTGGAAATTGAATATTTAGTTTTTCCTCATCAAAGATGTCTTGCTGAAAAAAAGAAAAAAAGAAAAATAAAAATTAGTATCTACTATTGTGAATAAATAAAATAGTAAAATACACTAGAATCATTTGATTACCGTTAATGTCTTTGCATTTTGTTGAGTAGAGCGAATCCAACTAGAAGCACAAATCAATGCATTAACAGTTTTAGTAGATAAACTACTTCTGTAATCATCCAAGACCCTACCGCACAAATCAATGCATTAACAGTTTTAGTAGATAAACTACTTCTGTAATCATCCAATACCCTACCGCCTGCACTAAAAGCTGATTCTGAGGCAACCGTAGTTATAGGTATTGATGGAATATCACGAGCCATAATTGAAAGTTGGGGGTACTTCAATGTATTCATCTTCCACCAATCGAGCACATCAAAATTTTCATTAGAACCCACGAATAATCCCTCTTCAAGGTATACTTGTAAATCGGGTTTCGATGGTTCCACAGAACCGGAAGTTACAACAAAATCTTGAAACCCAAACATTGCGTCAAAATGACTTGAGGAACTAGCAGGATCAATTATAGATGAAGATCCCTCATTAGAAACATTGCACTCAACAACATAATCTGCATATATTTCCCACAAGGCATCTTGAACTGTTTTTAGATTTTACTCAACCTCGTCATGTGCGTATATCTTCGGGAATGTGTAACTAATAAATTTTAGTTTTAGTCTAGGATCCAAAATTGCTGCAATAGACATAAGAAGATTACATTCCCCCCAATATTTATTGAATTTGATTTGCATGCTTGTAGCCATATTCTTCATGTATTCATCTTCTGAGAATGACTCCTCCATCAAAATTTTCTTAACATGCAAAACTGCAGGTAAAAATACATTGAAAGTAGGATATAAAGTTTCGGATAACATCTTCATAACATTATTGAAAACTAAAAGAAATTTTCTGATTTTTTCATATTTAACCCAT
>NW_018222465.1:0-11327 GCF_001263595.1 Phalaenopsis equestris
TGTATCCAAATGGATAGAAGTTGTTGCTTTACCACAATATGTTGCTCAAAATGTTGCAAAATTTTTGAAAATAAATATATTTTGTAGATTTGGGATGCCAAGGGTTATCATTATTGATGGGGGAAGTCATTCCAGAAATGCTATAATTGAGAAATTATTAAGGAAATATCATATAAATCATAGGATTGCTACTGCTTATAATCCTCAGACAAGTGGTTTGGCTGAATTATCTAATTTAGAAATTAAAAAAATTATGGAAAAATTTGTGAATCCAACAAAAAGGGATTGGTCAGTCAAACTTGTATATGCTTTGTGGGCTTAAGTTTTTTGGGCTTATAGGACTGCATACAAAACTCTTATAGGAATGTCCCCATATAGGCTAATATTTGGAAAAGCTTGTCACTTACAGTTGAACTTGAGCATAAGGAATATTGGGCAATTAAAGAGTTCAATTATAATTTGAAAGATTCTGGTGAGAAAAGATTGTTACAGTTAAATGAGCTTGAAGAGATAAGGGATGAATCTTATGAAAGTGCCAAAATTTATAAAGAAATGATGAAGATATGGCATGATCGAGGGATTCTTACTAAACATTTTCAGCCAGAGCAACAAGTTTTGCTATATAATTCAAGGTTAAGATTATTTCCAGGCAAACTTAAGTCTAGGTGGATGAGCCCATTTATTGTGATAAAAGTTTATCCTTATGGAGCTGTGGATATTAAAGATCCTGAGTCTGAGAAAATATGTAAAGTTAATGGACATAGATTGAAACCTTATTTTATAGGGGATCAACATAAGTTTAATGATAGAATGATGTTGGATCAACCAGAGTAAGCATTGGTTACGTCAGGCTGACGACGTAAAACCAAGAGCTTTGTGGGAGGCAACCCATAGTTATCAGTGTGTTTTTATTTTGATTAATGTTTTATGTGTGCTTAAGGAAATTTAGGGTAGTTTTTTAGAGACTATTACGTTTTAGTATTGATTTTTAAGACTTTATTTAGTGATCTAGACATGTTAAAATAAGAATTTGGACGTTAAGTTGATAAGTGCAAAAATGTGCACTGGAGCTTAAGCGCCAAATTCGGCGCTTAAGCGTGGCAGTTTAAAAAGATGTGAAAAATTAATATTCTAAAAAAGAAAACAACCTATAAGTTTGCAAAAACGTGCCAAGGCAGTTTCTAAACGTGTTTAGGAGTTATTGGGAGGATTTAGGCATATAAATAGAAGGAATTTGTGAAGGAATTTCCCCCCAGATCATTTCTAGCCCCAAAGTCTAAGAGAGAGGTATATTTTAAGATGATGTCTTCATGGGAGATGGTTTTGAAGAAGAGGGAGGAGACCATGAGGAAGAAATTCATTAGTTAAAGTGCATAATAGATGTATAACGGTTTCTTAGCCGTTAGTATTGAAGGAATATCAGAGAAGACCAACACCAACAAAATTGAAAATACTATGGAGACTAAGGTATTGGCGATTCATGCACATATTGAGCATATTGGATGGCAATTGAAAATGCAATTTAGCCACACTAGTTATATAGAGGAAATGGATAAGGAGATGTTTCTTAAACAAAAGTGGATTGAAGAAGATTACATCAGAGCACATCACCACCGTCTGTTTTATCAACTTTATATTCCAGTTGCCCTAGGAGAGAGTAATGAAAGACCTAAATTTGTTCCTTCTAATGAAAAATGGAATTAAGTTCTATGTTTGAAGTTATGTTTTTGTGTGTTTAAAGTCGTTGTCTTTAAGTGTTTTAGTGTTTAAGACTTGCTTTAAGTGTTTGTGTTACTTTGGTGTTTAATTGTGAAAGATTGTTAAGTGTTTGTATTTAGGAAAATTTTCTCATCCAAGACTCTTTGGAATGAGAACTAAGTGTTTAAATGTATTTGTACTCATTTTTGAATTAATACAAGTTTTTTTGTGAGAAATTTTGTGTTGTTTTAGCCTCAAATTGAAATAGTTATTAAGGAGAATTTTGAGATAAAGGAGAGTTACAGAAAGTTGAAAATAGTCATTTAAGTGGTCATTTAAGTAGTCATTTAAGTGCTATGAGACCATTTAGGCGTGGTTTACTTTGGTAAATAGTGCGTTTTACTTTGATTTGAAATTTTTGAAAATTGTGCACTGGCGCCTAAGCATCGCATCTCACGCTTAAGCGCGAGCAAACCCGAGAGGCAGGCGCCCAAGCGCCCCTCACCCCCGCTTAAAAGCCGGTCTTGGGCGTCGGTTCATGAAAACCGATTCGCAAAAGGTTAAAAGTGAATTTTTTAGCCATAAATTGTCATTTTTAACACCAAAGACACCTTCTTCCTCTCGAGTTCATGATTTTTTAGGGCTAGGGCACATTTAAAGTGAATATTTCTTAGTGGAATTAACAAAATTTTCTATATCCAAGTTCTTTGAGGTAAAGGTTTTACTTCTATGTAAAATTTTGGATTTTCACAATGTATTTTGAGACCCCCTTTCCTTTACTTCCCTCTTCTTCACTAGAACTTGATCTTGCAAATTCTGCGCATCAAAACTGATGAACTTTCTCCAGTTGAAAATTCTAAATCTAGCAAAATTTTTAGAATGGGACACCATTGGAATTGAAATATAGTGGCTCTTCCCTCATTTTCACCCCTAAAATGGGCTTTGGAATCAGTTTTTGGGAGTTATAAGGAGAAGAACCAGCCAAAAATCATCTTTTGAAATGTTTTGAATATTTTTTGTCACTGCGATGCTTCATGCGCTAGCTCTCTAGAATATGACACATCATGCGTCAGTTCCAAAAATTTGTCTTTTTGATTTCAATCCAAGAAATTCTCAATTGTTCCATAAAATTAGGTAAATAAAGATGTCCTTAAATATTTTCTCAAAAACATGGACTCCACAAATATAAATATACGCAAATATTTTGAATAAAAACACTAAAGCAAAATAAATAATGATTAATATTGGTTGCTTTTAATGTCGTCAGCCCGACACTCCTAGTCTTTATTCTGGGTGACCCATCATTATAGTCTCCTTAAAAACTGGTCTTTGACAATTAAAATATGGTTTCAATCTGTGCCCATTAACTTTAAATATTCTTCCAGTCCAGGGATCTTCAATATTAATAGTTCTATAGAGCTAGACTTACAAATCTAAAAGGCCCTTTCCATATAGACTCTTTCATTCTTGTATTATATAATAAAACTTGATGTCCAAGTTCAAATTCCTTCTTTGTTATCTTTTGATCATGCCATTCTTTCATTTTTTCCTTATAAATCCTAGCATTATCATAAGATTCATTCCTAATTTCTTCCAGCTCATTCAATTGCAGTCAGCTCATTCAACCAGCTCATTCAATTGCAGTAATTATTTTTCACCACTTTCTTCCAAACTAAAATTGAATTCCTTTATAGCCCAATAAGCTTTGAGTTCCAATTCTACTGGCAAGTGACAAGTCTTCCAAAAAAATAATCTATAAGAGGACATTCCTATAGGTGTCTTAAAAGTTGTCCTTTATGCCCATAATGTTGTATCTAATCTAACAAACCAATCCATTTTATTAGAATTTACACTTTTTTCCAAAATTCTCTTAAATTTCACGATTAAATACTTCTGCAGTGATTAGATAATTTTGTCAAACCACTTATCTGAGGATGATAAGCAGTTACAATTTTATGCATTATGTTATATTTTTCTAAAAAACTTGCAATTGTTGCATTTCTGAAATGAGCCATCGATAATGATTACTCTTGGCATTCCATATCTTATAAAAATATTTTTAATTAAAAATTTTGAAACACTCTGAGCATCACCTCGAGGTAAAGTAATTACTTCAATCCATTTTGAAGCATAATCCACTCCAATCAATATATATATATATATATATTCTATTAAAAACTCGATACCTGGAAGTCTTTCTAGAATTGGAAGCCATGAAATTCAAAAATTGGAAGTTTCTAGTCATCCAACGTAGTTTTTAGGACTTTAAGAAGACCTCCCGACTGTTATTACGAAGCAAATTCCCGTCAAAATTTTTTTAAAACTGTCAAACTACTGTCAGCACCTTCGGCGCTCCCGATGACGTTGTTGGCGCTATGGTCAAGTTAGCAAGCGTCGTTGGTGCCAGAGGCCAAAATCACGACTTCTCATTTTTTGTTCAATTCAATTCCAAATTTTCCTCTAATACCAATGTTTGTCTTAATTTATATTATATAAAATTGTGTAAGACTATTATGTTTGAATATATAAAACACTTATAAAACAAAATAGTAATACATATATATGTATATTTTTTTTTTGCAAAAACCTACAAGGGTGTACTTACAGAGAAGCACCCAGTAGCAAATTCATTAGCACTAAAGGAAGTGATTACAGGTATGGCAAGTAAATTATATTTATATGTTAGAACTATCACATATACTACAAAATTGTCACAAGGTTCTAAAATAGTAGAGTGCCATATTATCTCCATTAAGAAGGAAAGTTAAGTGTGATGTAAGTGCATTCCCAACATATATCTATTCAGTGCTCCTTCCTTCCTTGGGAGGCTAGCCAATGTGCTAGACAAATACCCTCCCTAAGGATGTATTTAAATTCCACCCTGCTACTGTGAAAAAGGGCTTTCAGCTGGCTTTTTCACTTAAGTAGATTCCAAGGAGGAGCTTCATCATGGAGCAACAATCAAGGGGCCTAAAAGACAATGGTATAGTAGAGTCAGTTTCTACAATCAAGGGGCCTAAAAGACAATGGTATGCATTTCTAATGGCCTAGTAAATAGCTCTAAATTATGCCTCCAAAGCATCAAGTGCCACTATAGAAGCAGTGAAATACAAGATGGAAGTGTCATGAGAGTTCCTAAAGATTCCCCCAACACCAACATAACCTTTTGAGAAACTGCCATCAGTGTTAACCTTCATCCAACCACTAGTGAGGGGGCTTCAAAAGATTAATTTGGATGTATGTGGATGAGAATTGGTCTTGTATGGGGTCCAATTCTTGATAATATTAGGGAAGTGGTGATACTTGGTCAATTTTTGAATGTAAGAGATGAAGGTTAGGATCACAGAATTTGACCCAGGGAAGTGTTCATCAAACTTGATTTGGTTTCGACACATCTGTATAAACCATGCCACCAAACAAGGGATCACCAAGTACTTACTATTATGTTAATCCTCCCAACAAGTAATAAACTTAAACCAACTTAAGTTGCAACTATCAATGTTCAGAAGATTGAGTAGTCATAATCAGATTTCTTGGGAGAAATTACAAGTGAAAAATAAGTGGTCCAAAGTTTCTTTAGAAGCATAGCATAATGGGCAGATAAAAGGCCCTCTCAGCCCTTTCATCTTTAAAATGTCATCAGTAGGGAGTAAAGAATTCCACAATCTCAAACAAAAGAAGGAAATAGAAGGGGTTAGAAGTTTACCCTAAATGGCTTTTCCCCAAGTAATCTGATTCTAGTTAAAAAAAAGTGATGATAAATGTAGGCAGATAATTTTTGGGAATGATCTTGTTTGGTAACAATTTTTTTCTTTAAAATTAGATGAGAAGGGAGCATCCTTAACCTATCTAACATGTTCATTGGATAGAACAGTATTAAGCGTTCTGTAGTTCCACTGATATGCAAACCAATAATCTCAGACCTGAGAGTTAAAGTTGGGGTTGGAGCTAAGGCACTCAAGCTTCTCCCCATTGCAAACCCAGTTATCTAACCAAAAGTTAACTTGAACTTCTCCCAGATCCCACAGGAAAAGTTCCTTTGCTTGATTTCTGATGTTAAACAATTTGGAACACATTTTGGAATCCCCCACTTTTTTGGTAACCAAAGCAGGATGCATAGCTCTACAATATTTTCTCTTCAGAAATCTAGCCCAAAGACTTTTCTGGACCCTGAATCTGATCCACAATTTGCAACCTAAGCATTGGAAGTCCTTAAACACCACCCCCCAGCCTGCAAAGGCTTGCACAACTTCTTCCAAGAAAGCTAATGGAATTGTTTCCTTTGACCAGACTATAGAAATTTGTTGAAGATCCTTCCAATTGCTACTTTTGTACCCTTTTGCATAGAGAACATTTGAAGGATATAATATGGCATGGAAGTCCAAATGTTCCTCAAAATATTGATCCTCCCACCATTAGACAGGAAAGAATTAGTCCAACTATCTAGTTGTGCTTTGATTTGATCAATAACTTCTTGAAATTGTATTTGTCTAGTCCTGCCTTTGAGTAATTGTACTCCAAGATATTTAATGGGAAGGCTAACATAGCAAAATCCAGTGTAATAAAAAATCCAGTGCTTGATCTGAGAAGTTGAATTAGTGTTAACAAGAAATTGACATTTCTATTGGTTAAGAGCCATACTTGAAGTATGCTGAAAGTGTAGAAGACATTTATGTATCCTCCTGACAGAATTTTTTGAAGCATTAGAGAAGATAATAATATCATCAGCATAAGCTAAATAGCTTATAATAATATTGGATATGTGGTGATTTTCCAAATGAGGTGAGTTAGTAAACAGCTTATTCAGTTGTCTAGAGAAATAGTCCAGAGCTAGAATGAAAATTTTTTGAGACAAAGGGTCTCCCTGCTTGATACCCCTGGAAGCGTTAAAGAACACATGTCATTTTCCATTAATCAAAACTAAATGAGCATTGCACTTCAGCCACCTGTGGATCAAATTGATGAAATTCTCATTAAAGCCTTTGGCAGATAATGTGTCAAGAATAAAATCCCAGTTGATGGTGTCATAGTCTTTGCTTATATCAAGCTTGAATATGGCATTTCACTCTCTACAATTTCTGTCTAGATCCAATAGGAGTTCTTGGGCAAGAAGAATATTATCTGTAATATTCCCCCCTTTAATAAAAGCCACTTGATTGTCACTTATGAGGTACTAGAGATGTGGTTGAAGAGCGAAAATAATGATTTTGCTGATCAATTTGGAGATCACATTAGTGAGGTTGATGGGCCTGTAATCCCCCCAAGTTTCTCTATTTTAATTCTTTGGTATCAAAGTAATGGTAGAAGCACTAAAGTATCTAGGGGGATCGACACCAAGAAAGAAGTGTTGAACAGCTTGCATAATGTCTTTACTGGTTCTGTCCCATGTGGCTATATAATAAGTTGAGGTATACCCATCTGGCCCAGCAGCTTTATGGCCATCAATGGAGTCTAAGACAAGTTTTATCTCATCTTCCAAGGGAATACTAGTGAGATTTAATTTTTGGACATACTGTTGGCAGTCAGAAAATATATCAGCATCAATTGGGCTTCTGTCAGTTTGGTTACTGGTAAACAGATTTTGGAAATAATGTACTGCATCACAAGCAATTTCATCAGCATTAGTCAGTTTCTGACCACAAGTATTGGTGATGCTTAGATTCATATTGCACTTCCTCCTGTAATTGATACATGCATGATAATATCTAATATTTTTATCTCCATTAATAAACATAGAAATTGCTGCCTTCTGTTTTAAAAAACATTCATCGTAGTTGATTTGTGCAAGGAGTCTCTCATTTGCATGATGAACATCAAATTCAGAATTAATACCCATTTGTAGTCCTTCTTCCAGCCTGTGTAATTCTTTTTGTATAGCATCAAGTTGCTCATTGACATTACCAAATCTATCTCAATTCCATTTTCTAAGCTAGGAGGCCAAATTCTTTTGCAGAATCCACAGTCAGATCCAAGGGTTTGCATCATTATTAGACTCCCAGTTTTTTTGAACTTCATGAAGAAACTCAGGATGTAAGGCCCACATATTTTGAAATCTGAAAGGAGTGTTAGGAGGTCTGACAGAATTCTGTATGGAGCAAAGAATAGGTCTATGATCAGAACAAGCCATAGCAAGGTGTGTGATAGTAGAATAGGGGAAAGGTTTGAAACCAAAGCAAATTGCCAAGCAGTCTATCCAGTCTTTCCTATAGTGTACCTCTCCTCCAAGTAAGCTTAGGCCCCTGAAAGCTTAGATCAAAAAAACCAGCATTACTGATGAAGTTGTTGAATTTGGTAAAAGGAGAAGGCAAGGGGGCATTACCCCCTCTTTTTTTAGTTGGGGAAGTGATGCAATTGAAGTCACCACCTAAAATCTAAAAGGAATCAAGCTGCTGTCCCAGTTGTACCAGGTCATGCCACAAAGTTTGTTGATGTCTAGGCAGACTGCTAGCATAAATAAATAAAGCATAACCCACCTGTGCTCCAATAGAAAATTTTATATGAAGAAATTGTTGATGATCAAGAAGCAAGGTGCACTGAATTTCAGGTCTGACAAAAAGCCAAATTTTATTATTTGAATTAGCATAGAAAAAAAAATTGGCAAACTTTTTGGTAATATTATGGGGTATTTTGTAATCATTGGCTCAAGAATAGAAAAACACCAAATCTTATGAGCTCTTATGAGATGTTTCAATCTCCTAAGAGAGGAGGGGTGAGCCACTCCTCTAATAGTCCAACATAAAATATTAATCAGGAAAATCTTTAATATTCCAGAAAGGAATACTAATAATTGATAGGTGGAAGTCGAATAGAGGGCTGAGACCTTGATCTAGTTCTTCCTCTACTTTAAGTAGAGGTAGAGCCAGAGCCAGGTAGAGCCATTGCTAGTCTTAGCCTTCCTTTCATTCTTCAGAGAACTTGTTCCTTGTAGAAGTTGCTGCACCTTAGAAGTTTGTTTTATCTTCTTCCTAGTCTTCTGAACTTGCCAATCATCTTCTAATGTTTGTTGCAATTCAACAACAGCAATATCAACAATTTTTATTCTAGTCTCAGCGTCATAAAGACTATTTAGAACATTTTTCCCTTTCCCTCTAAGTAAAGGAGAGGCGGGGGGGGGGGGGGGGGGATAATTATAGTAACTTCATTGATTTCTGCTCTAACCACTCTCCGTGGAGTGACCTCCATGTTATCTAGGGATTCTGATAGTTCCCGAATATCAACAAAATTTTATGGATGATTATTTTTAGCAGAAGGAGTACCTCTGATTTGCTTGACAGCTCTACTGTCATTAAGTTGACTATTTTCATTGGAATTGATGCTTGGAACTTGGTCAGCAAATTGTACAACTTGTCTAGCCACCCTTGGGTTCTAAACAGATGTTTTTTTTGTAGGGGGTGGAGCCTATAACATCTCTCAATGGTATGGCCAAACATTTTACAATGTTGATGGTAAAAGGTTGTTGTTCAGCAACTATATCCTGCCAAAAACCTTTTGCTTCTGATCCAATCCATATCCTCTTTATCTCTGAAAGGGTTATGTCTCTCTCAACTTGAATTATAGCAAGTGCAGATCTTTTCTTATTGAAGGTTGAAGAATCTACCTTAAGGGGTGTGCCTAATGCTCTCCCAATATTAAAGAGGGCATTAAGTTTGAAGTAATGAAGTAAGGAGTAAGGTAGTGGAAGACCAAGTATCTTAAACCAAACTGGAACCATAGGAGGCTCCTTGGTTGGGTCAAAGTTCTTAGTCCATTTTTATATTTTCATTGTAACTCCAGCAATTATCATTGCATGTTTAGCAAAAAGCCTAGCATAATCTTCCTCCATAGATAGTTGGATAAGAAGATTACTGCCATCTATCAAGCCAAGCTTCCACTGTCCAATAAAATTTAGGGAGTTAAAAAAGCTTCTAACAAGATCCATTTTAGGGTGGCCCAATTAGAATTTTCCCACTTAAGTGAATCTAACTTCTTCATTCAGTGAAGAAATTTTAGTGGCAGAGAAATATACATCAGTTTCTCCATCTTTAGTGCCAAGGGGTGAAAAAGGGCAAACCCATATATATATATATATATATATATACATCTCTAAACAGAGTAAGCCAGATTGCAAAATTTTATGAATAGTTATATCATTCCCAAAATGAACTCCAAATTCAGAATCATGGCATTTTTACATAATTTCTTAAATTTCTTTGTAAGGCACACATCGTCTCATTTTGAAATCTTTGTGTTGTTTATATAAATAGGGGTTACCCCAAAAATAAGATTTTTTATCATGAATGAATTTTTTTTTTGTTTTGTTAGTCCATATGGTAAAATACCACTAATAATATAATTTAAAATATCAGCATACCAAGCTATTTCCCATACTTTTACAGCATAAAGTTGTTCATTAGGAAAAAGTTTATTAATTTCTTTTTCCATGTCAAGTATTTCTTCCTGTTCTAACATAGTTAGATGATCAACAATTTGATTATCGGTCTCTTTCCTATCAACCACTACAAAATCAATCTCTTGCATCAGAAATACCCACCTAATTAATCTTTGTTTTGTATCCTTCTTTTGCATCAAATATATAATAGTCGAATGGTCAGTATGCACAACACATATAGCTTCAATCACATATGACCTAAACTTATCAAAAGCGTATACAATGGCTAACAAATCTCTTTTAGTGGTGATATTTTTAATCTGAGCATCATTAAAAGTCTTACTAAATAGTATATCACTTTAAAATCTTATCATATCTCTACCCTAAAACAGCTCCAATTGCATAATCACATGCATCACACATTAATTCAAAAGGTTTCTCTCAATCAAGTGAAACAATTATAGGAGTGTCGGCATTATTTCAAGGATGGTTTGTGGGGTTGCCCGTAAGAAGTTGTCGGTCGCTGGAATCAAAATCCCATCGCCTGCTTCAGAAGGACATTAAACTGACCCCATATTTTTCATAGTTTAAAATGAAAGAGCACTGTACCTCAAATCATATATCTATCCCAAAGGATAAACACAAGAATTGAGGATGACGCTCCTTCAAATAAACTAAGGAAAGTATGACGTCCGTTTGGTCTGTGAAACCTTTGTATTTGCCGACAAGTTCCCCTATTTAATATAAAGGATTAAATAGGGTTTATATTAAGCTGGGTTCGGGCATGCTTCTTATAAGGGCAAGCCCTTATAGTTAATTACATCTTAAATGACTAAAGCCACTCAAGAAGACTCTCGATAAAAATCAAGAAATATTATCCTCAAGGAATTTCAAAGGGTAGGACTCTTCAACAAAATCAGGCGTAGAGGTGTGAAAAGGGGATTGGTTCAAATTTGGAACATTTATTGTAGAATCCAAAGGAGGAAGAACTAGGGGATGTCAGGGATCCAGATGCGAAGCTCGGTGGCTTCCCAAGCTACCCTAATATTTGGCTTAAATTTAAAGGAGAAAAATTTAAGTGTTTATTCCTGTAAATTTCATTAGTTAGGGCTTACACTCGTATGAAATGATCACACAAATAGCCTGGAAGATGTGAGGATTTAGGTAATCACAAACGACAACCTCGGAATCCTAAGATGAGTTAGGGCTTATATTGTATAGCAGGGCTATGCAAAGGCCTAAAGATGATGTGAGGATTTAC
>NW_018222465.1:11756-11965 GCF_001263595.1 Phalaenopsis equestris
TTTAGTGTTGGTTATGGTTATGTGGCTATCGTGATGGTTTTAGTTTTCATGCGGGGTGACATCTTTGTTTAGCATGCAAATTTGCAGGTATAAAAGAACAGTGTGAAAGTATGAGAAGGACAACACTGAAAAACTGTAAAAGTGTACGTGGCGAGTCTTCTCGTTCCACCACCTGAAACTTAAAATGCATGTTAAGGCAATTTATGAAG
>NW_018222465.1:12088-14167 GCF_001263595.1 Phalaenopsis equestris
TAAGTTTAATAGGCCTCTGAGGCCTCTGAGGTATCCAACAAGTTAGGAGGGGGGAGCAGGTCCATGCCTCCCTCTCACCAACTGGGGAAAAGCCTTGAGTCCATTTAACTTATTATGTTGCTTAATGGTTCATCCTGTGAATACTTTTAATGCTTAGTGTAGTGAACATTGATGTCTCTTAGACTCCCTACGGGTCACCTTATATTTTTCTCAATTTTCTAGGCTTTAACTTTGAAAATTATGTGGGTGAAGATTCTTAAAGGGAAAATTAGTGTTATTAAGAAAGGCAAGTTAGTGTAATTTGGACACTTTAATCCTAATTGGAATCCTAATTGGGCTCAGTGGTGTTTCAAGGATGTTGGATTTAATCATGTTTATTTCTCTAAACATTGTTTAATAAATTTTTTATTTAGCTTAAGTCACCACTAAGCGCTTAAGGCTTAGGGGAGTGTCTAGGTGAGTGTCTTAATTAGTTTTGAAAAGGGTTAAGCTTTAAGTGGTCATGATTCATGATTTGAATTTTATTTGAAAATAAATATAGGGGTATTAAATTGATTAATTATTGGCTTCCAAAGTCATACCCCTAAGTCAAGGACCATCTAATTTTAATAAACTTCCAAATCTTAATAATTTAGAAATTTATTAACTTATCTTTTTAATGAGGAAAATGAAAAGGGTTTCTACCAGTTAAATCCGTGTGTTTCAAACATCAAATAAATTGATTAGTATCAGAGGTTACCCATTCCCCTCCTTTACTTAAGCCTAAATGTTAATTAAGGTTAAATTTTCAAAATTACACAATTGCCCCTAAGGCTCTAACACATCATAATTTGTAAAATTCAATTCAAATGACTTTGTAATTTTTATCCTACCTCATTCATCGGTCAATTAAGACATCAGAGGAGAAAATATGATTTTTCAAAATTTAATTTAATTTATGTAATTATTTTCATGTAAAGATAGGATTTTTCAAAGAAAGTTCCTAACTTGACCAAGGTAAATTATAATCCTTTGAAATTTTTACTGGAGGTATATCCAGACAAGGGAAGCCTTTGGATCAAATTGCATAATTTTTTGAATTTTTTATGATTTATTAGAATTATTTTAAATTCTAGGCAATTTAATAAAAATAAAATATTTTAGGTGGTGAAAATTAAGTTTTGTATTTTTGAAAAATCTCCCTAAGGTCAAAGAACTCAGAGGAGTAAATTTTATATTTTCTTAATTTTTCTTTGATTTATTGGAATTATTTTAGTGAAAAACTTATTTTTAGCCTTTTTAAAAATCATTTTAAGATTTGAAATTCAATATCTTTATTTAGAAAATCAGGAAAAATATTCTGATTATTCCTAAGTGGTTATGAAACAATTTAGAGCATTTTCATGAGTTTTATTATTTTTATGATTTTTATGAAGTTTTAATTATTTAAATACTTAAAATAGGCCAAAAAATATGGTTTTATTTTAAATATTATTTTATCTTTATAAAATATCCCTAATCACAGAGAACTCAAAAAACTAAGTTTCATAATTTTTTGAGTTATATTTTGATTTTTAAAAAATCATTTAAGTGTTAAGAGTGGTATTTATCTCTAAAAATCTATTTAAGTTATTAAATGAACTCAAAATATTTTGAAACTTTTATGTTGAGTTCTGTAGATCATAAATCACAGTGGAGATAAAAAATGAAGTCATTTAAATGTTTATATTTTCTAAAGTTAATTATCTTAGTGATTTAGTATTTGCAAAATTTAAGTGCATTTTAAATGACTTGACCCATGAAATTATTTTCAAAGGTTTCTCTAGTCATGGTGGACCTTCCAAAATTTTCTTAAGATTTTATAATCAATATGCTAATTTCCATAATTATTTTGAAGGAATACTGTGTAATAAATTGAAAAATCTGGATCTTTGTATAAGAATTTCATCTGACTTTAGAAAAATTAGAGGATGTTTCTCTTGACAGAGAATACAACATGTTACAATTTCAAGCCAAGGTGATGTGTCAATATACATGGAGAATCAAATGATTCAAACATGGTCTTGAAATTTATTCCACATTGTTCTCTTCTGTTCACTA
>NW_018222465.1:14210-15208 GCF_001263595.1 Phalaenopsis equestris
AAGCAAGCGGGTATTTTTATTTTATTTTTGTGATTTTTCTACACAAAGTTATGGATTTTCTAAGTTAGGGGTATTTAAATAAATAGGAAAAAATCCTATTTATCTATTAAAACAGCGCGTGCCACCTCAACCTACGACGACTCTGAAGGCATGGGTGGCGCGCTCTGGTTGGACGCCGCCGTCCATTGAGCTGCTGACTCGACCCGCGGTTCACGTCTTGAAGTGTTGTCCAGCTCGATCTCCCCCATCCATTTGATACACGCTTGATCAAACGACTCCCCATCATCATCCCCGATTGAATGATCTTGTGCCTGTCCACACTAAAACCTTAAGATCTCGGCCAAGACTCAACTAAATCACTTCGGGTTTGATCATATGGACTCGTCTAAGTGAGACGAACACATCCATATGATTAAGATGCCATGAAATCAAGTTTAAGTGAATGGAGAATCAAAATAAGCTCAGGAGGAGGAGGAGTCTTATACCTTTGATGTGAGAAGGGAGGCTTCGATCAGAGGTGCTCGACACATTCGTTGGTGTCCAAGGAGGCTAGGGATTGAGTCTCTGGTCTTGGTATAAGGCCTAGGTATAAATCCGGCCAAGCTCAATTTTAGGTGTTGGTTTAGAGCTATGGTAGAGGCTCGTTCACGTCTTGAAGTGATGTCCAGCTCGATCTCCCCCATCCATTTGATACACGCTTGATCAAACGACTCCCCATCATCATCCCCGATTGAATGATCTTGTGCCTGTCCACACTAAAACCTTAAGATCTCGGCCAAGACTCAACTAAATCACTTCGGGTTTGATCATATGGACTCGTCTAAGTGAGACGAACACATCCATATGATTAAGATGCCATGAAATCAAGTTTAAGTGAATGGAGAATCAAAATAAGCTCGGGAGGAGGAGGAGTCTTATACCTTTGATCTGAGAAGGGAGGCTTCGATCAGAGGTGCTCGACACGTTCGTTGGTGTCCAAGGAGGCTAGGGATTGAGTC
>NW_018222465.1:15318-16024 GCF_001263595.1 Phalaenopsis equestris
GAAGGGGGATTTGATGGGTCTTTGGCTTCTTTCACTCTTATGAAGGTGTGGGCACAAGCGATTAAAGTTTGGTGGAGTGTGGAGGTGTATTGGGTTCTGTCCTGGTTTCCAGCAGGGTTTCAAGCTCAAAATTAAGCTCCGACAATAAGAATGGGTGAGGAAAAATGGTTGGAATGCACTGAGGGGATCTTAGGTAAGCTCTGTGTATAGTTTGGAGAGGCCTCTCTAAGAAAATTTCAGCACCCCGTTCAATGACCATGGAGGTGGCCTTTTATAAAAATGGGGTTATGGTGACTGTCATGACCAATTAGAGGGTGTAATGTGGTGCTTTGGTAGAGGGCAGAGGAGCTCTACAATTCAATTTGGCTGAGCTGGCCTCTAAGTTTGATTTGGGTGAAGTTTTATGGGGGTGTCTCTCGGTTTGGCCTTTTTCCAGCCACTAGGTTGGCCAATTGGCCAGGGGGAGGTGGTAGGTGCTCAGGGCATCCATAAAATCCATCACAACAATTTAATGCAAATGTGTTTGGATTTGGCAAAGATATCTTAAGCATGTGCATTTTTATAAATAAGATCCCTTAATTTGGGGGACCTTTGGTCCATGGCTTGATTTAGGTGGTTTCATGGTGTTTTTAGGTGGTTTCATGGTGTTTGGAGTGGTCACTAAGTCCAACTAATGGCTGTGGTGGAGTTAATTTGGTGGCTTTAA
>NW_018222465.1:16481-28111 GCF_001263595.1 Phalaenopsis equestris
GACCTCATGAAGAGTTTTCAACATGAATTGGATGCCAATTTGGAGGTTAAGGCAATCAATTGGGTGAAATTTGGGGACTTAGCCAGTTTGGGGCTAAATTTGGGAATTTTGGATTTAGGCCAAAATCAAATGGATTTGAGGCTTCACCAATGTCAATTGATGGTTGATTTTGATGTATATGACTGTCATAAATATTTTTCAACATTAATTGAGGCCAATTGACTAGGCTATCGGTTCAATTTGGTGAGCTTAGATCATATGGTCAGAATTGGGGCTTTGACCCAAATCAAAATTGGGCTCAAATCATGGACCAATTGAGCTTGGATTTGGTTTATTTTGGTCATATAAAAAGTTAATTTGAGTTTGGGATTGGAATTGGGGTCAATTGAGATCAAATTGGTGGACATTTGAGTTGGACTTGGGGAAAGTTGGGTCTTTAAAGGGCAATTTGGGGATTTTGCTTAAAGTCGGTCAAATTGGCCAAATTGGGTCATGTGGTATCTGAGAGAAATGAAATTGGTAATATTTGGGATTTATTAGGATTTTTTTCAGAATTTTTAGAATTTTTTAGATTTTTTGGATTTTGGGTCCAAGAGGGGTATTTTGGTAATTAGGGGGTGTATTAGGGGTAAAAGGCCAAGATGGGTATTTTGGTAGAGTTGAGGTACCAAGCATCACCAATAAGCCATGGAACAATGAGAACCCCATTTTGGGTCCTCTACATAGTGGTCTTACCCAAACCATAGCCCTAGGGCTAGTAGGTTTAAGGGACCATCTGCATGAGTATCCCAAAAGATCAACGGATCTAGGCCAGAAATTTGAGTTTAGGGTTGTGAGTGATTTGAGGGTGCTATGTCTAGTTCTCTAGGAATAGTTACAGGAAAAGTCCTATGGCTAGACCCTAGGCTACTAAAGAGGAAAAACTAAACATGAAACCAAACTTGAACCCTAAATGAGGTCAACAAGGAGCAGTGATCAATTCTTCCTTTAAAGTTTAAAAGGCTTTAAGACAATCTTAATTAAAATCAAATTTTGTGTCTTTTTCCAGAAGTTGGAACAAAGGCTTAGTGATTTTTGAAAAATCTTTAATATATCACATGTAAAACCCAACATGTCCTAAAAAGCTCCTAAGTCCTCTTACATTAATAGGTGGAGGTAATTTTGATATAACCTGACTTTTTGTAGAATCTACTTCCATGCCACTTTTTGAAATTTTATGCCTAAGCACAAATCCTCCTGCAACCATAAATTGACATTTTTCACAGTTCAATATGAGATTAGTCTTTTCACATCATTCAATAACTTTCTTTAAATGATTTAGACATATTTCAAAAGAAGTTCTAAATACAGAAAAATCGTCCAAAACGAATTCAATCCCTTTTCCAATTAATTCACTGAAAATATACATCATACATCTTTGTCCAAAATGACTTCAATCCCTTTTTCAATTAATTCACTGAAAATTGACATCATACATCTTTGAAATGTTGCAGGTGTATTTGAAGTGCTACAAGTGCATTACATAATCCAAAGGGCATTCACCGAAAAGCAAAAGTTCCATAAGGACTAGTAAATGTTGTTTTCTTCTTATCCTCTGAAGCTATCCTCTAAAGCAATATGTATTTGATGATAACTGGTATATCCATATGGAAAATAAAAATATTTGTGCCCAGCCAGCCTACCCAACATCTTGTCTAAACCGGGTAAAGGAAAATGATCCTTCATGCTAGCAGTATTTAATTTTCTATAATCTATACAGATTCGTCATCCACTTACTTGTCTTTTTGGTATTAATTGATTTTTCTCATTTGTAATTGATTATTCTCATTTGCCACTACAGTCACTCTTTTTTCTCGAACACAGTGAATTAAACTTACTCAAGCACTGTCTGAAATAGGATATATTATTCCAGCATCTAACCCTTTTAAAATTTCTTTCTTAACAACTTCTTTCATCATAGGAATTACTCTCCTTTGAGAATCAACTCTGGGTTCCTGTTGATCTTCCAATAAAATTCTATGCATACAAATCGAATGATTGATTCCTTTAATATCAGCTAATGTCCCTTAATATCAGCTAATGTCCATCCAAAGGCTTTCTTATATCTTTTCAAAGTTTCCAACAACTGTTGTTCTTGCTTATCAGTTAATTCTTAGTATATTATAATAGATAAGGTAGATAAATCTCTTAAAAATGCATACTTCAAATGTGTAGAAATTGTTTTTAGCTCTAGTTTAGGAGTTGTTTTTAGCTCTAGTTTAAGAGGTTTCTCCATAGATGAAATCAAATTCTTATTAATTTCTATAGGATCTAACGTTTCAATTTTTTTCTGAACTTTTTTTCCTGAACATAATTCAAATCTTCTTTACTCACTTACGTAGATTCATCTTGAATTTTATCATCATCTTGATATTCCACATATTATTTTTCAAATTCCCTATCAAATATCTTTCTAAAATATTCAAGGCTTAGATATTCATTAATATCCATTTTGAAGCATTCAATCTCTTTCTCTTTTGCAGGGTATCTCATTGATTTTGCAATATTAAATGTAACCTCTTGATCACTAACTCTCATAGTTAGTTCTCTTTTTTTGCACATCTTTCAAATCACTTACAATGACAAGGAATGGTCTTCTTGAAATGATAGGAATTTTTATCTTCCTCTATATCTAATACAATAAAGTCCACAGGAAAGATAAATTTATCAACTACCAAAACATCTTCTATAATTCCTTTTGGATGGCTAATCGAATGATCAGCTAAGTGAAGAGTTACAGTTGTAGGTGAAATATCCCCCAAACCAAATCTTCTAAAAATTGATAATGGCATAAGATTAATATTAGCTCATAAATCACATAAAGTTTTTCCAAAAAATCTTTCGCCAATAGGACAAGAAATTATAAAACTTCCAGGATATTTATGTTTTTAAGGAAGCTTTTTCTGAATTATAGCGCTAAACTTTTTACTAAGTGCAACAGTCTCATTAGCTACACACTTCCTTTTCTTATGAAGTATATCCTTCATGAACTTCACATAGCTTGGCATTTGTTCCAAAGCTTTAATAAGGCATTTGTTCCAAAGCTTCAATAAATAGAATGTTTTTTGTTAGTTTCCTCAATATTTCTAAAAATTTTGAAAATTGGTTATCTCTATTTTTTGATTCAATCTTTGAGGAAATCGAGGTGGTGGTTTTATTACGGTGATTTTCATTAGTTTAATAGAACATTCAGACTCAAAATGAAAATCTTCACATGTTTTTTTCATTTTCCACCTCATCTTTTTCAACTTCAACTTCCACTTCTTTTTGAACTCTGTTTTCTAATTCATTTCCACTTCTCAGTTAAATAGCCTTAATTTGTTCTTTGTTCCGATCTTTAGGATTTACATCAATATTAATAGGTAAGGTTCCTGAAGGTGTATTGATAAGTGCGGAGTACATCCCAATTCATTTTCCATGTTTCTAATTGCAGCTCCTTGACTTTGTAATTAACTCACCATTTATAATATCAACTCTTCCATTAACAGCTTTTTCTCCGTACTCTACAAATTATTAAAACCTATAAGGTTTATAAGTTGGTTTTCTTTGATTGTTGGAGTTTCCCAATGGGTTCGCAGTGTTGTTTCCCCATTGCGGATTTGAATATCTAGACTAATTGTTACTCCAACTAAAATTTGGATGATTCCTCCAACCAAGATTATAATAATTGGCATAAAGATTATTTAAATTATTATTTATTGCATTTAAGGTCTCATAAGAAGATGGAGATTCTATCATTTGTATCAATGAGTTTTCCTCAAGCATAAGTGATGTCTGAGAATAATTCATTCCATATCGATCTATCTTCTTTGATATAGTAGCTATTTGTGCAGCTAAAATAGATATTGCATCAGAATCATGAATACTGGCTACTCCTTTTGGATTTACCCTTTCAAAGGGCTAAATGAAAATTATTAGTAGTCATCTCTTCAATTAAAGAATATGTTTCATTAAATGGTTTTGATATTAATAATCCACCAGTAGCAGCGTCAATTATTGATGTAAGAGATCCAACCAAACCATTATAAAAAGTTTGAATTATTAACCAATCAGGCAATGCATGGTTTGGACACTTTCTAAGAGAACTTTAAATCTTTCCCAGGTTTCATAAATTCATTCCCCTTCAAACTAACAAAATCATTTTTAAGCTTAGCTGTTTTTGAAGGTGGGAAATATTTAAATATAAATTTTTGTGATAAATCTCTCCAGGTTCTGATAGATCCAGGTGCTAACAAGTTTAACCACATCTTAGCTTTATTCCTTAGTGAAAAAAGAAATATTCTTAGTCTGATGGCATCATTCAACACTCCATCATTTTTAAAAGTAGCACATAATTCTAGAAAACTAGAAAGGTGTAAATTAAAATCTTCAGTTAGTGTTCCCTCAAACTGATTGTTTTGCACCATTTGGATAATAGCATGTTTAAGCTCAAATGAATTAGCAGCTACAAAAGGGCTTGTATAACTGATGTGAGTGGATTTAGTGTGTTAATTTTGTAAGTATTTTTAAATAATACAGTATAACTGATGTGAGTGGATTCAGTGTGTTAATTTTGTAAGTATTTTTAAATAATACAAAATACACACGACAAACACAATAACAAATATGCAAATTAATCCTAACAAAAATAACTTCAGTAAAAATAATTTTATTTTTTTAACAAAATCTTTAAACTGCCAAATCTCCTTTAAAAATAATGCAAGTATACGTATCACTCAAGTAATAAAGGGCTCTAACGGAGTTCTAGATATCAATCCCACATGGAAGTTGGAAATGCCTATAAGTAAATTTGTTAAGATTATAATGTAAACTACAATTTTAAAATTACAAAAAGTAAGGTGCTAAATTTGAATATTAAGTAACAAGTGAATGCTAATCATAATGCAGTTGAAAGACAATGTTTACTAAATTAAATGCTAAAATTTCAAATGTAAACTTACAAAAACTAACAAAGTTTTTATGAAGGAAAGTTCAAATTTAAGAAAAGCATCCTTACCCTTTACAATGAGTATATGGATTGTGAAGAAATTAAAATTATTTGAAAAAAGGAATAAGAACTATTTTGTCCCGAATAGGAGCAATCCAAAGTTTGGTCCCTAATTTTGTGGTTAGGCTGGGAGGATACTGGCTGGCACTTGAGACGTCCCCCACTACTCCCTCACCTGAGGGCTAACAATCTGGCATGAGTTTCTAATCTACTTGACCAAATTGAGGATTTTAATTGTCCCCTTAAAATCTCCAATTTTTTATCCCAAAAAGTATATTTCTCTATTTATTTGCACCCAACTCCATGGATGAAATACTCTCCAATGAAATCAAATGTTATTCTCCCCATGTTTTATAAATCATAGCCCTTTTGGAACATATGTTTCTCAACACATTTTAATATTTTAATTGGTCAGATTAAAAAGTAAATAAAGATCAGATTTCAAATCATCACAAATTATTGACATTTAAAACCATAAACAAAATCAATTCTTCACAAAACCATTTCTCAAAGTAGGGAGAAGGATAAATAAGACTACTCAAAATTCATGAGAACGATATGATAAAATAAGGATTTCATATATAAAAATAAGTTTACAAAATAAAAGAAATAAAAGACACAACTTGTCTCACAATCATTCCCAAGAAATTCCCAAAAAGTTTTCTCCAAGCCTTTGTCTCCTTACAAGCAATCTCAATTATCTCTTAGAAGTGTAATTAAGAAGAATTCTCTCACCTTCCCTGTCCTCTTATAATCATTGAAGAAAATCTCCAAACCCTTAAATGACCATTTATGGTGGAAAATGTTTACTCCAAAGGATCATACCTGTTAGTGGATTTCTAGGAAGAAAGACCCACGTTGTCAATTGATATACCAAAAATATATGTATTTTTAGACTCATATTTTAGACCCACTTTTAGTGATATTACACTTTAATGGATGTTGTTTTTTTTATTTTTTATTGCAGGTTGTTGATTTTTTGGACTTAAAACAAAAAGGAAACAAAGAGGATAAAATTTGGAGTCAAAATGGAAATTTTGATAATTTTTTCAGTGCCAGACTAGGCGTCGATGGAGCGTTTGATAAAGAAAACAGATTAAATTAAATGGCCTCTGGCGGCGACGGTGCAAGTGTTGGTGCAGGCTCTATTTCTAGAAGATTCGACAAATTTAGACTCTTTTTGAAGAGTTTTTGGATGCACCTATATGAAAACCGACCCTAGGCTCTATTTAGAGCCTAAACTAATAAATAAAGAGCCATCCTTCGCCCCTCTCAGCCATCCATCGCACCTTCTCATCTCTTCTTGCCACTTTACATGATTCCACGCCATTCCACACCTTTAGTTAGTTATTTTCTTGATAGTTTTGAGTTTATGTGGTGAGTTTAAGTGTGAATTCTTATTTAAGAAGTGTTGGAGAGGGAGAGAATTGAGAGATTTCTTCTTCCTACATTTCCTAAGAGAGGCTACAAAGGATTTTCTTTTAGAAAGATTTTTCAGATAAGTGTTGTTTGTTTATTATTATTGTATGAACTTTTTTTTATATATGAAATTTATGTTTTGTTGTATCTTTCTCATGAGTTATGAGTAGTCTCCTTTATCTTTCTCCCTACTCTGAGATATGGTGAAATGAAGAGATAATTTGGTTGTGCCAATGTTAAAATATAGAATAAATTGTGATGGTTTTTCAACTTCGCTCGTAATTTACATTTCGATCTGGCCAATTAAATTGTTAAAATATGTTGTGAAGCATGTGATTTAGGAAATGGAGTATGGGTTTTACAATAAAGTAAGAAAAACATTTAAGTCTCTAAAGGAGGATTTTGTTCATGGAATTAAGTGCAAAAAATGGGGAAATATACTTTGTTGGGAGTAGAATTGGAGATTTCTAGGGTGACAGACTAAAAATCCCCAATTCAATCTTAGTGTTTAAAACCTACAGCGAGGGTTAGCATTCAGGGGAAGGGAAATGAGAGCTCTGGAGTGGGAGCCAGTATCCTTGTAGCCTAGCCACGGACTTAGGGACAAAACCTAAGATTAGCCAATCATTTTATATAACACTAAATCAGGGTAGAGAATTAAAATTCCTTCTATTTGGCACAATATAAATTTAAACCATTTATCTCATCCTATTTCACCAAAAACTCATTGTTGTGGGAAAGAAGTTTTTTCATCTTAGAAAATTTCATCACATAAATATAGTTTAGTAGTTACTATTTTGAACTCTACATTTAAATTCTGCTAGTAGTCAATTATTTAGCTTTGATAGTATCTTAAACATTTAAAATCAGTGACAATAATTTTGTTTTATTTCTGTGAATTTCCTAGTTAATTTATCATTTCAAATTTAAACCTTCCTCGTGGGATCGATATTTGGAACTTAAACAGAAAGTCTTATAATATTTGATAACAATACGTATACTTGCGTAGAATACTAACATTAAATGCTTAACGTTATTATTTATAAAATACCACATCAAGTTTTTGGCACCGATGTAAGGCGGAGTCAACTTTATAAGTTTTACACAACTATATTTCCGTTGGTCATGTTTTTGGCATCATTGTCAGGGAAGGTAACGGTAAATTAGGAAATTTAGAGACAAAATAAAAAAAATTAATATATACATATAAGAAAGTCTTATTTAAACTTTAAACATTGTATCTTATTTGGTATGTTTTGTTTTAGTTTATTTTATGTTAGTGTATGCGTAGTTCTGGTTCTGAAGGACTAATGCCCTACGATTCTGAATTAGAAAGAACTATTAGAAAAATCAGAAAAACAAAAAAAATTACAGAAATGAAAAACCAAAATAATCAAAATGCTGAAATTCATCAAGAGTTTAGACCTTTAAGAGATTATGCTAACCCTACTGTGGATGAACTTTATTATAGTGTTCAAAAACCTACTGTAGTTGCTAATTCATTTGAATTTAAACCTACTATTATCCAAATGATACAAAATAATCAGTATGGAGGAACACCTACTGAAGATCCTAACTTACATCTTGCTAGTTTTCTTCAAATTTTTACTTCTTTTAAATATGATAGAGTGTTTAACGATGTTGAGGGAAAAAGCTAAAGCTTGTTTAAATTCATTAGCATAAGGATCTAACAGAACTTGGGGAGAACTATCACAAAAATTCTTGATTAAATATTTTTCACCCTCGAAAACCACTAAGCTTAGAAACGATATTACATCTTTTTGTCAGTTTGAACAGAAATCAATAATTGAAGCCTCATAAAGATTTAAGGATCTCCTTAGAAAATGTCCATACCATGCTTTACCAGATTGAATAATAATTCAAACTGTTTATAATCTATTAGTAGCATCACTTAAATTTATTATAAATGTTGCTATAGGTGGATCATTAATGTCAAAACCTTTTGATGAAGCATACTCTTTAAAAGAAGAAATGGCTACTAACAATTTTCAATGGCCCTATGAACGGGTTGATACAATTTCTATTTTAGCATCTCAAATTGCTGCTAAATCAAAAAGGATTGATCAAATTAGAGTTAACTATTCTCAAATACCACCAGTAATAGAGGAAAGTTTGCTAGGGCAGATAATTGATACCAGATCATCTTATGAAACTTTGATTATTATTAATAATCAAAATAATAATCCGTATTCTAATTATAACAACCCTGAATGGAAAAATTGCCCTAATTTTAGTTGGAATAATTATCAACCTTATTATTCAACCATATTATTCTGCTAGATTTAACTCTAACTCTAGCCCACAAGTTAATGAAAAGAAGTTGACAATGGAAGAAAAAATGTTGAATATAGGAAATCAAAGACAAAATCAAGGGGCTGCTATTAGAAATATTGAAAATCAATTAGGAAATATTGCTACTTCACTTAGTAACAGACCTTCAGGAACCTTCAGGAAATCTTTCGAGTACTATGAAAGTTAATCCTAAAGATTAAATCAAGGATCAAATTAAAGCAATTCAATTATGAAGTGGAAAAGAAATTGAAACAAGAATCCAAAGAGAAATTAAAGTTGTTGAGGAGAAGGAAGAGATGGAAAGTGACCATAATGAAAACGAACAAACCTAAGTTTCCTTAGAAAAACCATTACCTTCATTTCCTCAACAACTGAAATAGAAGAATAAAGACAAACAATTTACAAATTTTTTGGACCTCCTTAAAAAATTAACGATTAACATTCCTTTCGTTGAGCCTTTGGAATAAATGCCAAGTTATGTGAAATTTTTCAAAAGATATACTAAACAAGAAAAGGAAGTTTGCAGATCATGTGACCGTTGTGCTCAGTGAAGAGTGTAGTGCTATTATTCAGAAAAGGCTTCCTGAAAATTTAAAAAATCCTGGTAGTTTTACTATACCATGTGCAATTGGTGAAAAGTTTTATGGAGAAGCCTTATGTGATTTAGGAGCAAGTATCAAACTTATGCCTCTATTAATTTTTAAACGTTTAAATTTGGGAGACATTTCCCCTACTACTATAACTCTTAAGATAGCTAATCGATCAATCACTTATCCTAAAGGAGTTATAGAAGATGTTTTAGTATAAGTGGATAAATATTTTTTTCTTGTAGACTTTATAGTATTAGATAAGGAGGAAGATAAAGAGATTCCAATTTATTTGAGGAGACCAATTCGTGCAACAGTGAGAGTTGTGATAGATGTGCAAAAAGGAAAATTAATAATGTGAGTTAATAATCAAGAATAAACATTTAATATTGCAAAAACTATGAAATATCATACAATAGAAAAAGATAATGAATGTTTTAGGATGGAAGTTACTGATTATCTAAGTAATGAGGAATTTAAGAAAGAGTCTGAAGAAAAATTAAGGCAAGAAGAATTTAGTCAAAATGAGAATGAAATAAAAGAAGAGAATTTAGATTATATTCAGGATAAATTTGAAACTTTAGATTTGTAGAAAATGATAATTTGAGCACATATATTTTTGTTTTATAGATGAATATACAAGTTATCATCAAATGCCTATTGCTCTAGAAGATTAGGAGAAAACAACATTTACTAGTCCTTATGGAAATTTTGCTTTTCAGTGAATGCCCTTCGGATTCTTAATGCACCTGCAAACATTTCAAAGATGTGTGATGTCAATTTTCAATGATTTAATTGAAAAAAATATTGAATTCTTTATGGACGATTTTATGTATTTGAAACTTCTTTTGAAATATGTCTAAATCATTTAGATAAAGTTCTTGAACGATGTGAAAGGACTAATCTTGTATTGAACTGGAAAAATGTCAATTTATGGTTGCAAGAGGAATTGTGCTTGGGAATAAAATTTTTGAAAATGGCATGGAAATAGATCCTGCAAAAATTTAAGTTATAGAAAGATCAAGCTATTGAAAAATTACCACCACCAACTACAGTTAGAGGGGTAAGAAGTTTTTTAGGACATGCTGGTTTCTACAGACGTTACATAATTTTTTTTCCAAAATAACTAAGCCATTGTGCCAACTTTTAGAAAAAGATACAAAATTTGATTTTAATAAGGAATGCATAAAAGCATTTGAACTATTGAAAGAAAAAATAATCAGTGCACCTATAATAGTCTCAATGATTAAAAGAAACCATTTTAAATAATGTGTGATGTTAGTGATTATGTTACTGGAGCTGTTTTAGGACAAAGGCACAATAAAGTTTTTAATTTAATATATTATGCTAGTAAAACTCTAAATGATGCTCAAATTAAATACACTACTACTGAAAGAGAGTTATTAGCTATTGTCTATGCCTTTGATAAATTTAGACCTTACTTGATTGGAACCAAATGTATAGTGCATACAGATCATTCTACTAAATACTTAATGCAAAAGAAGGATGTTAAACCAAGATTAATTAGATGGATACTTCTATTGCAAAAATTTAATTTTACTGTAGTTGATAGAAAGGGAAATGATAATAAAAAAATTGATTATTTTCCTATACTAGAAAAGGAAATATTAACTAATTTTGAAAATGAAATTTTAAAAAATTTCCCGGATGAACAATTATATAATATTGATGAAATAAATATACCGTGGTATGTCAATATAGTAAATTATATTGTAAGTGATATTCTACCACCAGATATTAATAATCAATAATTAAAGAAATTTATATATGATTCAAAATTCTATTTTTTGGATGACCCATATTTATATAAACAATGTAAAGATCAAATTATTAGAAGGTGTGTGTTTTATGAAGAAACTCAACAAATAATTGAAAGATGGCACGATCCTGAATTTAGAGGACATTTTAGAAAAAATAAAACTGCATATAAAATTTTGCAAGTTGAAACCGATCCTGAATTTAGAGGACATTTTAGAACAAATAAAACTGCCAATGGGATTTATAATATGGATAATTTTAGGTTAACTTATTGGCCTACTTTTTGTGAAGATGTTAATGAATATATTAAAACATGTGATAGATGTCATCGAGTATGAAATATTTCTAGAAGAAATGAAATGCCTCTATATTACACATTGGAAGTTGAAATTTTTTATGTGTGGGAATGTCGGTTATATTTTTTTGGACCATTTATGCCTTCATTTGGAAACTTATATATATTACTTGTTGTTGATTATATGTCCAAATGGATTGAAGCTATTATT
>NW_018222465.1:28183-29949 GCF_001263595.1 Phalaenopsis equestris
ATGCCGAGAGTAACTATTACTGATAAAGGATCCTATTTTAGGAATAAGAGAATTGAGAAATTAATAAAAAAAATGATATTATACATAGATTATCCACTGCTTTTCATTTTCAGACCAGCGGTCCAGCAAAAATATCAAATTGTGAAATAAAAAGAATTTTAGAAAAAGCTGTAAATCCGTATAAATTTGATTAGTCTGCTAGATTAGATACTGCATTATGGACATACAGAACTGCTTATAAGACTCCTATTGGAATGTCTCTATATAGACTTATTTTTGGAAAAAAACATGTTACTTACCCGTAGAATTGGAGCATAGAACATTTTGGGCTATTAAGGAATTTAATTTTAATCTAAAAGATGCTCGAGAGAAAAGATTATTACTACTCAATGAACTTTAGAGATTAGAAATGAAGCATATGATAATGCAAAAATCTATAAAAAGAAAATGAAAATGTGGCATGATCGGAAGAATATTAAGAAGAAGTTTGAACGTGGATAAGAAGTTATATTATATAATACAAGATTGAGATTATTTCTAGGAAAATTAAAATCTAGATGGTTAGGATTATTTAAAGTGATTAAAGTCTATCATTATGGAACAGTTGTTATTAAAGATCCTAAAACTGGAAAGATATTTGATTGAAATGGGTATCGATTGGAATATTATTATGAAGGACACATACCACAATTTAAAGAATTTTTAATGTTAAGCCATCCCGATTAAACAATGGTACGTCAGGCTGACAACGTTAAACCAAGCGCTTCGTGGGAGGCAACCTATATATATAAATCTATATATCTATATATAACTATGTTGTTTAATAAGTGTGTTTATATATTAGGAAATAATAGTATTTTTGAATCCTACATAATTTTATATATCACAAATTAAGAAAAATATTTGTATTGGAGGAAAATTTGAAATCGAATAGAATAAAAAAATTAAAAGACGTAATTTTGGCCTCTGGCGCTTACGACGCCCGTCTAAATGGACCATGGCGCTGATAGTGCGATCGGGAGCACGGACGACATCCCAAGCAGTTTCACGCTTACAGAGTAAAATTAACAGACTTTAGCGGGATTTTGCTCCTCAATAATTGTCGAAAGGTGCATATAAATTCCTAAAAACTTCCTTGGACGTCCAGAAACTTCCTAATTTTGAATTTTATGGCTTCAAATTCCAGAAATACTTCAAGGTATAGAGTTCTAAATTGAAGAAAGTTTATTAATTTTAACGCGCAAAGATTATACAACAAAGTCATCACGAAGGCGACGACATGGGCGCCGACAACACCCTAGTCGGCGTTATTTTGGGGATGGTTTGTGGGGTTGCCTGTAAGAAGCTGTCGGTCGCTGGAATTGAAGTCCCATCACTGGCTTTGGAAGGACATTAAACTGACCCCATATTTTTTCATAGTTTAAAATGAAAGAGCACTGTACCTCAAATCCTGTATCTATCCAAAAGGATAAACACAAGAATTGAGGATGAGGCTCGTTCAAATAAACTAAGGAAAGTATGACGTCCGTTTGGTGTGCGAAACCTTTGTATTTGCCGACAAGTTCCCCTATTCAATATAAAGGATTAAATATGATTTTTATTAAGCTGGGTTCGAACATGCTTCCTATAAGGGCAAGCCCCTATAGTTATGTACATCTTAAATGACCAAAGCCACTTAAGAAGACTCTCAATAAAAATCAAGAAATATTATCTTCAAGGAATTTTAAAGGGTAGGAGTCTTCAACAAAATCGGACGTAGAGGTGTG
>NW_018222465.1:30880-32630 GCF_001263595.1 Phalaenopsis equestris
AAATTTGCAGGTATAAAAGTACAGTATGAAAGTACGAGAAGGACAACGCTGAAAAACTATAAAAGTGTACCTGGCGAGTCTTCTCGTTCCACTACCTGAAACTTAAAATGCATGTTAAGGCAATTTATGAAGAGTATGAAAGGTAAGTTTTGGTGGTTTCCCTAACCCTATGTCATATTTTGGTGAGTCCTTAAAAGTTTAATTAAGGATGATTTCATTGAGCAAAGAATATTATGTTTAATAGGCCTTTGAGGTATCCAACAAGTTAGGAGGGGGGAGCAGGTCCATGCCTCCCTCTCGCCAACTGGTGAAAAGCCTCGGGTCCATTTGAACTTATTATGTTGCTTAATGGTTCATCCTGTGAATACTTCTAATGCTCAGTGAACATTGATGTCTCAATTATCCTTAAGAAAGAGGTAATTGTCACTTGTGGTTTAATTTTAAAATTATGTTGGTGAAGTCCCTTAAAGAGGCAAGCTAGTGTAATTTGAATAACTTAGCCAAATTTTAATCCTAATTGGGCTTAGTGGTGTTTCAAGGATGTTTGATTTAGTTATGTTTATTTCACTAATCCTCATTTAGTTAATTTTGATTTAGCCTAAGTCACCACAAAGCCCTTAAGGCCTAGGTGAGTGTCTTAATTAGTTTTGAAAAGGGTTAAGCTTTAAGTGGTCATGACTCATGATTTGAACTTTATTTGAAAATCAAGATAGGGGTATTAAATTGATTAATTATTGGCTTCGAAAGTGATACCCCTAAGTCCAGGATCACCTAATTTTAATAAACTTCCAAATCTTAATAATTTAGAAATTTATTAACTTATTTTTTTAATGAGGAAAATGAAATTGGTTTCTACCAATTAACCCCTTGTGTTTCAAACATCAAATAAATTGATTAAGATGAGAGGTTACCCATTCCCCTCCTTGACTTAAGCCTAAATGTTAATTAAGGCTAAATTTCCAAAATTACACATTTGCACATAAGGCTCTAACACCTCCAAATTTGTCAAATTCAATTCAGATGACTTAAAATTTTTAACCTACCTCATTCATGGGTCAATTAAGATATCAGAGGAGAAAATGTGATTTTTCAGAATTAAATTTATTTTATATAATTATTTTTACCCAAAAAGAGGATTTTTCAAAAAAAAAACTCCTAACTTGATTAAGGTAAACTAAAATCACTTAAAATTTTTACTGGAGGTATACTTAGACCAGAGAAGCCTTTAAATCGAATTTCATAATTTTTTGAATTTTTGGTGATTTATTAGAATTATTTTAATTTTTGGGCTATTTAATAAAAATTAAATATTTTAGGTGGTAAAAATAAAGTTTTGTATTTTTGAAAAATCTCCATAAAGACAAAGAGCTTAGAGGAGCAAATTTTATATTTTTCTAATTTTTCTTTGATTTATTGGAATTGATTTAGTGAAAAAAATTATTTTTAGCCTTTTAAAAATTATTTTTAAGCTTTGAAATTCAACATCTTTATTTAGAAAATCAGGAAAAGTATTCTGATTGTTCCTAAGTAATTAGGAAATAATTTAAAATATTTTCATGAGTTTTATTATTTTTACGATTTTTATGAATTTTTAATTATTTAAATAATTAAGATAGGCCAAAAATTAAGTTTTTATTTTAAATATTATTTTATTTTATAAAATATCCCTGATCATAGAGAACTCAAAAAACTAAGTTTCATAATTTTTTGAGTTATATTTTGATTTTTAAAAAATCATTTAAGTGTTAAG
>NW_018222465.1:34080-34403 GCF_001263595.1 Phalaenopsis equestris
TGGAGGATGTAAGGTGTTGCTTAGAGGGAAGGTAGAGGAGCTTTACAATTCAATTTGGCTAGCCTGGCCTCTAGGTTTAATTTGGGTGAAGTTCCATGGGGGTGGCTCTCGTTTTGGCCACTTTTTGGCCACTAAGTTGGCCAACCGGCCAGGGGGAGGTGGCTAGGTGCTCAGGGCATCCAGAGGATTCCATCACAACAATTTAATGCAAATGTTCTTGGATTTGGCAAAGATATCTTAAGCATGTGCATTTTTGGAAATAAGATCCCTTAATTTGAGGGACCTTTGGTCCATGGCTTGATTTAGGTGGTTTCATGGTGTTT
>NW_018222465.1:36858-37085 GCF_001263595.1 Phalaenopsis equestris
AAATTTGAAACTTTAGATTTATTAGAAAATGATAATAAAAATCTTATTCCTTCAAGTATTAAACCAACTGAACTTGAACTGAAAGTATTACCTGTCCATTTAAAATTTGTGTTTTTAGGAGATTTATCTACATTGCTTGTTATTGTATCTTTTGAGTTAACAAAAATTAAAGAACAAAAACTAATAGAATTGTTAAAATTTAATATGGGACTATGCAATGCACCTGC
>NW_018222466.1:0-2319 GCF_001263595.1 Phalaenopsis equestris
AGAAAGAAAGAGCAAGATAGTGGGAGAGAGGGAGGTAGAGAGGGAATGACAACAAGATAGAGAGATGTGGAGAAAGGGCTTAATAGTTTATGAGAGTGATATATGGAAAAACATATGACATGAAAGAGAATGAGATAGAGCGATTGAAGAGAGAAGTGAAAGAGGTGGGTTGGGCAGAGAGGGAGTTTAGGAAGGAGAGCGATAGTGAGATAGATAATAGACAGATTGAGAGAGAAAGTGAGTAGGAGAGAGAGAAGAGAGAAAAGGAGAGTGCAAGTATGAGAGAGTGAGAGAAAGGGTGAGGAAGATAAAGTAAAAGAGATGGAGTGAGAGAGGGAGCTTTAGGTAGGGTGGGAGTGAGCAATAAAGAGAAGGGAAAAAAGAGAGTGTGTCTGTGTGAGAGAAAGAGGGTTAGTGAGAGAGGGAGAGAGAAAAAAATGAAGCAAGAGAGAGGAAGATTGAAAGAGGGAGTGAGGTTAAGAGAGTGAAAGGTAGACTAAGAGAGTGAGGGATGGAGACAGAGAGAAGGAGCTCAAGAGAGAGATTGAGAGAGGAAAAGAGAGGGAGAGAGAGTAAGGGAAAGCAAGATTGAGGGAGAGATTGAGCATGAGAATGAGTGTGGGTGAGATATAGAGTTTGAGAGGTCGAGGGAGAGAGATATATGTGGATCGAGAAAGGGAGGGGAGACAATAAAAATACATCTAAAGAGAGTGAGAGATAGAGATGGTTTATGTGGATCAAGAAAGGGAGGGGAGACAATAAAAATACATCTAAAGAGAGAAGAGAGATGGGGGATATAGAGGGAGAAAGAGATAAAGAGAAAGAGCAAAAGAGAGCTAGAGAGACTGTAAAAAAGAGTAAACATAGAGAGTGGTTGGAAGAAAGAGTGAAAGAGTGAAAGAGTGATAGAGAAAAGCTATTGAGAGTTATAGATAGTGAGACAGAGAAAAAGAGATAAAGGGAGGCAAAGAGATATGGTGTGAGATAGAGAAAGATAGTGAGCAAGAGCAATAGGATTAAGATAGAGATCGATGGAAAGAGAAAGAGGGAACTGAAAGAGAGAAAAAGGGGAGTCAGACTAAGAGATGTGAAAGAAGAAACAAAGCAAATGAGAACATTTTGTGACAGATAAAATGAGAAAAGGGAGCGACAAAGAACAAGAGAGAGAGAGAGAGCATTAGGGGATAGATTAATAGAGATAGAAAGAGAGATAACGATAAAGGAGAGATGGAGAGAGGGAGAACAAGATAAAAGAGAGAAATATAGAAAGTGAAAGAGGAGATGATGAAGGATAGTGCTAGAATGAGAGAGACAGAGATACTAGGACCGATGTGAGTGAGAGAGACAAGGGAGAGAGAACTAGGAATATCATGATCGAGAAGATTACTAGAAAGTGTGAGTGAGAGAAGGTGGGGTAAAGAGTGTTGACTTTGTGCGTGAGAGAAAATGAGTGAGTGAGAGTGGGATAAAGATGGAGATGGATAGCTAGAGAGAGCAAAAGAGAAAGTGTGAGAGACGAGTAAGTAAAGAGATGGAGACAAACTCTTTCTATCTCCCTCCGCTCCTCGCCCTCTCTCCTGTCCTCTACTTTCTCTCTCTTCCTCTCTTAGGCAGTCACTCTCTCTGTCTCTATTTCTCTCTTTCTCGCTCTTTCAGAGTGGGAGGGAGGGAGGGAGTGAAGGAGAGAGAGTGAGAGAGATAGATAGTGAGAAAGAAAATAGATAAAGATTAAGAAAGAGGGATAAGCGACTCAAAATCTCTCACACTCTCTTCTATAATCTCTCATTGTCTTTTCTCTTTCTATCTCTCCTATCACTACCCCTCTTCTCTCACCTTCTCTTCTTTATCTCTCTAATGATGAAGCGGGAGAGAGACTATGAAGGAAAATTGAAGACAAGAGAGGAAGGGAGAGATAGGGAGAGATAAAGAGATAGGGATAGCGAGAGAGATAGTGGGGAGAGAGAGAAAAAAATAGTGAGGGAGAGGAAGAGGGAGAGAAAAAAGTAAGAAGGAGAGGGAGAGAAAGCGAGGGAGTGATAAAGATGGAGAGGGAGAGCCACAGAGAGCCAAAAATAAAGAAAGTGAAAGAAACTAGGAAAGAGATGGATGCATACTCTCCTTATCTCCCTACCTCCCTCCAACCCTCTCCTATATTCTATTTCTCCTCTTTCTCATTCATTATTTCTCTCTTCCACTCTCCCTTTCCTATATTCTCTTTCTCCTCTCTCTCATGCACTTCTTTGTCTCTATATCTCTCTTTCTTGCTCTCTGAACGATGGAGCGAGGGGGGACTGAGGGACAGAGCGAGACAGAGATGGA
>NW_018222466.1:7530-10126 GCF_001263595.1 Phalaenopsis equestris
TATCTTCCTCATGTTTCCCTCATTCTACCTCTCTCTTTCTCTCTCAATCTCTCTTTTTCTTATTTATTTCTTGTTCTTTTTAACTTCTTTATATCTCTCATTACTCCATCTCCCTCATGTGCTCTCTCTCTCTTAATCTATCTTACTCTCTCTGCCTCCTTATTTCTCTATCTCTTCATCCCTCACTCTTTCCAAGCCTTCCTTTCATTCTCTCACCTCCAATTGCTTTATCTCTCTCTCTCTCTCACTTGCTCTTTTCCTCTTTCTCCCTTTCTCACTCTTCCTTGGCTCCCTCACTCATTATATCTCTCGCACATACCATAAACCTCCCTAACTCTCTCAAACTTCACTCTCTTCCTCCATCCCCGTCTCTCAAAGAGAATGAGTGAGCGAGAGAATTAGAGAGAAACGCAAAAAGTAAGAGAAAGTGAGAGAGGATAAAGAAGAAGTTTTATAAGAGAGAGTGAGAGCAAGAGGGTTAAATCTCTCATGACTGTCCTTCTCTTTTATTCCCTCCCTCCTTCACAACCACCTCTCACCTCTAGCTTGCACTCTCTACCTCAGTCTAGCTCTCTCCGGCCATCCCTTCTCTATTTGAATTTCTCCCCTTCATCTCTTCATTTTTAATTTCCCTCTCGATCTCTTTTCTCCTAAATCCTCCTCTCTCTCTCTTTCATGACCGAGAGAGGGATGGACAAGAGGGAGAGACAAATAGAGCATGTGAGTGATAGTCCCTCTCTCCTTCTCTCTTATGTTATCAACCTGTATTTTCTCTTTTTTCTCTTGCCCTCTCTTAACCCCCCTCTCTTGCTCTCCCACGCACCTCCCTCACTAGCTCTTTCTCTCCCCCTCTCCCTCTCTCATTTTCCCAATCCCCCTTGTGCTATCTCTCTCTTTTTCTCCTCATTCTCCTACCCTATCTCTCCTTCCTCTCAAGAAATATAGAAAGACTAGTGAGATAGAGAGAAATAAAGGGAAGAGTAGAATGAGAGAAAGAGTAATACAAGGAGGAAGAGAAAATAAGAGACAAAATGATAGAGAGAAAAAATAAAAAGTTGGAGAAGAGAAAGAGAGAAAAAAGAGAGATGGAGAGAGAACTCACTTTCTCTAGAGTGGGAGAGAGCAAGAGAGATTTTAGTGAGAAAATATAGGGTGAGAGGGACTGAGGGATTTAGAAAGAGATTGATCATGTGAGAGAGGTCAGTGGTATGAGAAAAGCTACAAACTTTGGAGAGAAGTGAAAACTGAGAGAGATAGGGAGACTAGGAGCAAAAAATAGAGTAGGAAAGAGAGTGACAGATTGAGTAAGAGAGAGAAAAAATAAAGTTTGAGTGAAAGTTTGGGAGAGTGTGTGAGAGATAGTGAGAAGGGATAAGATAGAGAGAATATTGATAGAAGAGAGCATGATAGAGATGCTAAAATGGAGGTTAATAGTTTGGAAGAGAGATAAAGATAATGAACTCCCTCTCTCTCACACACTCTCTCTAAGTATTTCTCTCTTTTTCACTCTCTCTTTATCATTCTCTCTATTTTATTAGTTTGACAGAGAGGTACCAAGAGGGCGGGATAAAGATATAATGAAATAGAGTAAGAGAGAGAAATTGAGAGAGAATATAAGAGAGAGAAAAAGAGAGCATAATAGAGGGAAGGAAGTGAAGGATGGTGAGAGTGTTAGAGAGAAGAGAAAGTGAGAGAGAAGGGAGGGAGGTAACTGAGAGAGAGAGAGGAGAAAGAGAGAGTGGGAAAGTTAGCATGGTAGATTTAGAGAGAGAGGTTGTTAGTCTTATAGAGGGAGAGAAAGAAAGTTATGAAGAGAGAGAGTTATAGAGATGGTGGGAGAGGACAAAAAGTGGAGAAAGAGGAAGAGGAGAGTGAGAGAGAGAAAGAGTTCTCTTTTTATCTCTATCTTTCTCCCACTTCAATAAGAGTGTGATAGTGTTAGAGGAAAGATGGAGAGAGAGAGAGAAAGAGGAACATAGAGATAGGGAGGAAGAAAGATTAAAGAGAGTTAGAGAGGGGAGTAAGAGAGGGAGCCATATTTTATTGTTTCGTCTTTGTCTCTCTTTATATCTGGTGATGGAAAAACAAAGAGCTAAAGAAAGACAGAGGGAGAGAAGGAGAGTAAGATAGTGATAGATAGATGGAGAGAGAGAAGAGAAAGCGATAAGAGAGATAGGGAGGTATGGAGAGTGATAAATAGAACTAGAGCGGACTCACTTTCCTTCTAAGACTCACTCGCCTTTCTTTAGCTTTCTTTATTCACTCTTCTCCCTCTTTAGCACTTTCTCTCTTCATCACTATTGCTATCCCTCTCTCTCTCCCCCACTCTCTAACTTTCCATCCCACCCACTTGAAAATGTAAGAAAGAGGGAGAGTGAGAGAAAGATAGAATAAAGAATTAAAGATCTGCTCACTATTCTCAAAAGCTGGTGAGCAAGAGTGAACAAGTGATAGAGAGAGAGATGAGGTACATGTTGAAGGATGTTTATTCCATTCACTTTCTCACCCGGACTCTCCCTCCTTTCCTTCATCCCTATCTATTGATCTATCTCTCAATAGCGTTTTTCTCTCTTGCTCCTTACTCACTCTGTCTCAT
>NW_018222467.1:0-2003 GCF_001263595.1 Phalaenopsis equestris
ATACTTTTAGTTTTAACCTAAGTTGTTAAAAGTTTGTTCTAAGTTATGAAATTATATTTATTTAACCAAATTATAGAAATTTATAAGTTAATCTCTACCATAAGTCATATTTTATGTAGTAAAAGAGTCACTTGAGGACAAGTAACATCTAAGTTTGGGGGATTTTGATACTCCAAAAAAATGTACAATTTTATGTATACATTTTATACTTAAAATTGGTGATACTTTACTTTAAAGGAGGGTATTTTCATGTTTTTTTGCACGTATATCGACTTTAGGCATTTGGAGCAAAAAGGAGTGAAATGGATCAAATTTGGTGTCAAAATGGAGCTTTTTAGCATCCTGGCGCTAGAGGTGCCTGTATTGGTGCCAGAGGCACCATTATACACAGAGCTGGTGCTAGAGGCGCCACAAACTAGCGTAAGAGGCATCATTTTATAGAGAAGCGCTGCCAAAAGTACCAGAATTAGCGCTAGAGGTGCCAGAATCCAGAGAATAGTGTGAAAATTCAACACACTAGAACCAGAGGTGCTAGAACTAGTGCCAGAAGTGCTAGAGATGAATTAAGATAGAGTAAAGCGGTTAATAACTATTTTTGAGTGGTTCTAGAAGGCTTCAATCAATTTAAACTCCCCATGGTGTGATTCAATACATCTAGACACTTTAAAAAGACTCTTAAATGAAGAGATATGTCTTTTGGATGAAGGGAATTGTCTCTTTGTGTGAAGAGGTGTGCCTTTTGGGAAAGAAGGAGGGAATTTTGAATTATTTTTGAAATGAAGGCTGGACCTAATTAACAAGAGCGGAGAGTCTAGAGTCAAAGGGAGGGCATGCATGAGGTTTGCTAGAGAGAGAGGTTTTGTTGTGAGAGAGATTTTCTTATTGAGTTGTAAGAGGAGAGGGAAGGTGAGAGATTTCTGCTTCATTACATTTCTAAGAGAGAATTGAGTGTGATTGTAAAGAGAGAAAGTACTTAAAGGGAACTTCAAGGGATTTTTCTGAGAAGAAGTGTTAGATAAGTTGTGTTCTTTTCTTTCTTTTTTTTTGTAATGTTGTTTCTATATATAAAATCTTTGGCTTGTCGTATCCCTCTCATGAATTTTAAGTAATCTTCTTTATCCTTCTACCTACAATGAGACATGGTTTTGTGAAGAGTTAATTTTTTTTTATAGAAGGTTTTAAATGTCAATAAATTGTGATGATTCAAACTCTGATCTTCATTTACTTTTTGATCCAACCAATTGAAATGATAAAATTTATTGAGAAACATAGAATTCAAAAGGGCTATGCTTTTTACAACAAGGTAAGAGTTAAATTCAATTTCATGGGTGAGTGCAAAAAAATTGGGAAATATACTTTGTTGGATGCAGAATTGGAGATTTTAGGGTGACAAATTAAAATCCTCAATTTGGTCCAGTTGCTTGGAAACTAAAGCTAGATTGGTAGCCCTTAGGGGAGGGAGAAGTGAGAGCTCTGGAGTAGTAGCCAATATCCTCTCAACCTAACTATGAATTTATGGACCAAACTTTGGATTAGTCAATGCTCTTTATGCACTTTTAGAGGGTAATGAATAGGATGGCTTCTATTTAGCACAGTACAATTTTATTTGTATGTTAAATGATTTTAATTATTTCACAATCCATAAACACATTGTAAAGAGGAAGGATGCTTTCTTAAATTTAAACTCTTCATTAAAAAAATTTGTTTAGTCTTAATAAGTTTTCTTTTGATGTTTAGAAAATAGCTTAGTTAACCCAATTCTTTTAACTGCATTTTGTTTAGCATACAGTAAATTTACTTGAGATTTTTTTTTCTTACTTCAGTTTTTGTAGTTTGAATATTATGTTTTACATTATAAGCATAAGAATTTCCAACTCTTTGTGGGATCAATACTTAGGACTCCATTAGAGCCCTTTATTACTTGAGCGATACATATACTTGCGTTTATATTACTGTTTGACAGCTAAATTAAAATATAAAACTATTTAAACTGAATTTATTTT
>NW_018222468.1:0-2673 GCF_001263595.1 Phalaenopsis equestris
TCAGTGAATACCACTTGTGTCATCCATAAAATATTATTAAATCTCATTGTATGACTCACAAGCAACCCCCCAATTCATTTGTCGGCAACATATGAGGATATCATGCAGGGGAGAGCTCTATGTATGAGTTATAATATTCATACATCAAGCAAATGGTAGTTGCAACTCCCCTTCTGTGTATTTCTCTTGTTTCATCCACGTATTCCAGTATCATAGTGGATAACATAAGCATCAATGAATTAGCTACAATCATATAATGCTATGAATACAATGAACAAAAGCAAATAATGTTACAGAAGTAAATAAAAAAATATCGTGAAATGAAAAACTCCCAAGTATAACATGTCCCAAACAATTTAAATTTCCAAAGCAAAATTAAAAATAATAAACAAATATAAATATCTCATGCGATTGTAAATAAAAAAAAGTCCCTTAAATGTTCCTATGCTCAAAAAAATATCGTAGGTACACCAACCAACGGTCAACGGGCATTCTGATGAAAAAATCTCTCTGGGTGGAATCTTCAAGCAATTCCATTGAAAACAAATGCAGGGGCAAGTCATCAAAAATTTCTGGAGTTGCATTTAGAATTTGCAAAACTTTTTGGACAAAAGTTACTTAAGATGTGCTGGGTGCATTGTTTTAAAGGAAGGCCCCATTTGTGGTATCTGGATTTTAAAGAAAATAGGTCTCTTTTTTTTTTTCAACCCGCAGATGCTTAGAACGGCTTGTGGACTTAAGTTCATAGAGGTCCGGGTTGGAGCATTTAGTGAAATTACCCAATGGTTCCCAAATTTTTGGGGACGCGAACAAACCCCATCCCACTGAGGTCACATGCATTGTTACCCGTTGCCATGAAAACTCCCATACATATGATCCAACTTCTCCTCCAACTCATGATCGTATCTACTGTATTTAAATTGTTTCGCAACAAGCACGACCTACAAATTCATATAAAATGTAGTTCAATTTTAAAACAAATTACAAATTGAACAAAATGGACATTTCAAAAATGCTCACCGCAAGTCTCTCTGCTCGCCACTCTTCAGAAGCATCAATTGTTTGCTTCATCAGATCCTACCTCAGGCCTATTGATCATCACTTCAATTCCTTCTAGATATTTTGATCTTGCTTGAGTTGATCCCACTTATTTTTTAACTGCATCTCAATCCTGATTCTCTTTATATAGTTAATGTGATGTATGCGATTATATTCTCAATTCTTCTTTACTTATAATTCTTACTTTGCAACGGTGTCAAAAACTTGTTCCTGAGCAAAGTCTAGGTAAAATCTTGACTTCAAAGTAAACAAGAATACAGTTATAATATTTAAATATGAGATACTACGCAAGTATACGCTTCGTTATTAAGTAATATAGGAATTTTTTATTAAGCCCCAAATATCAAACCCATAGAAAAAATTAACAATATGCAACTTATAAAACAGAAGAAATTAGATTAAAAAATTCTATTTAGCAAAATATTCTTACTTAAGCTCTAGATGCTATAATATGAATGAAAGTTTGATTCTTTTTGTATTTTTTTAATAATTGAAAATAAAGCAAACAACTAATTAATTTAACTAGATATTTGCAAGATGAATGCAATATAAATAAAATATTTTTTTCCTTATCCTTGTCATGAATTATTAATAAGTATAGAAATTTTATTGTGAAAGTATTCTAATTGTGTTGTGTCAAATATATGAGCAATAATATTCTTTATCCTTACTAGACATGCTATAAGGAATATTGGTTAATTTAAAGTTTGAATAGTCTTGAAAACGGGTTAGGTAAAGAAGATAATAGGTCTCACTATAGAGTTCCCTCTTCTCCCTCCACCTGGGAGCTAACATCTCGTATCAAAGCCTAAAACTATAAATCAAATTGGGGGTTTTAGCTTGTCACTCTAAAGTCCTCTAATTCTACAACCTTCAAAGTTTATTTTTCTATTTATTTGCACTCAATCTCATGAACTACATTCTTATTCATGAAATCAAATGTGATTCTTATCATTTGTTGACTGAGACAATAGCATATCGGATCTTACATGTTCTCACAATACCATATCGGATCTTACATGTTCTCGTGGATGATGATGATTTCTTCATTCCAAGTCTTCTTTTATAATATAAGGCTTAAAATCATTATAACTTCTTCCAACATTAAAGACTAATACTTCACACAACTTCCATTCAATATTTAACCACTAATCATTTTAAGAAAAAAAATAAAGAAAACTACTCAGAATTCTTGGAGAAAACACAACCACACTTGAGTTTGAAAGTGGAAATCATGCACACAAATAAGAAGTCTAAATTAAAATCAAATGTAGTCACAAAGATAAAATCTTATCTTAAAATTCTCTCCATCAGTCTTGAAGTTCCTTTAAATATCTTCCTTCATTTACAATACAAACTACAACTTAAAATAAAAAGAAAAGTAGGCGGCGGCGGCGGCGAGGGCGTGTGGTGGTTGGCTCTGGACGGATCTCGTGGATGATGATGATTTCTTCATTCCAAGTCTTCTTTTATAATTTTACAAAAGGTTCCTTGGTGTCTCTTTGAAATGTGTCTCCATTCAATGAATCTTTTAGAAGTTGCCTCCTTTTAAAAGCCAATAGAATGAATTTTCATTTAGATTAACTATTTCCCACTTTTTCACCAAGGGTTGCT
>NW_018222469.1:0-801 GCF_001263595.1 Phalaenopsis equestris
AACTCATGATGGAAAAACAAAAATCGGGAGAAACTTTGGTAGATTACAATTTGAGGTGGAGAAACCTCATCATGAAATGTGAACCACAACTACAGGAACATCATGCAATTGAGATTCTACTTAGAAGCATACATGGACCAGTAGCTTTCATGATCAAGGGACTCACCATCAAAACCTTCGAGAGGCTACTAAAGAAAGCTAGTAGTCTTCAAGAAGATATTAAACATATGGATTCTAGTGAAAAGGTAAAAGTAAGATAAAGGGAAGCAACCAATGAAGATATATGCAGAAAATCCTCGTACGCCTTCATCTCAACAAACTCAGAAATAAACTAGCCAGTTTAGTCAACAACCATTTCAAGGAGAGTCATCTCAAAGAAGAATGGTATCCTTCGCAGAAAGACGGGTGATAGTATACTCTTTCAAAAATGAAGCTATTTCCAAAATGTTCAAGAGTCTGATGAAAAATCCAGAATTCAGACTTCCAGAACCAAAGAAGCCTGAAGAAGTTAATAAGAAAAATGAGCAAAATTACTGTTCGTATCACAGAATGTTGGGGCATACAATTGAATAATGTTTTATTTTCAAGGATTGGCTTGAGAAGAACATTAAAGAAGAGAATATCTCTATCCCAAAAGAATATTTAAAAGAACCTGAAAAAGGTTCGATAAATGTGATTTCGGCTGAGCCAATCTCCCAACTTGATCCATACACTAAAAAAGATAGATGGAGTTTAACTTGAAACCAGCTCAAGAAAGTCCTGGATTATATATAGAAATCATCAGAAGGATCTTCCTCATCT
>NW_018222470.1:0-500 GCF_001263595.1 Phalaenopsis equestris
TGATACTGCTGCTAGAAGATTTAAATCCCTCGCAATGGCGCCAAATACTTGACAACGATTATAAATTTAATAAAGATGTGTATAAAATATTCAATAATTGCAAAGTCACACTTATCAACGCAAGTATACGTATTACGTATCACTCAAGTACTACAGGGCTCTAATTGAGTCTTGGATATCGATCCCACAGGAAGTAATATTAAAGGCTACGAACTAAGATTTAAAAAATAAAGACTTAATCACAACAATATAGTTCAATTTGCACATTTGTCAGTAATAGGCAATTGAAATAAAATTGTAATTTTAATAAACTCTTAATTAACTAATTCTACTAATAAAGTTTCTAATGTGAAGTTTAATATATAAGAAAGCATCCTTCTCCTTGTCAAGAAATTTAAGTGAATGGATAAATTGAATCATTTCAAACTGTATTGTACAAAATACGAGCATACCTATTCCTTACCTTTTGGACCAGGCATAAAGAACATTGACTGATCCTA
>NW_018222471.1:0-930 GCF_001263595.1 Phalaenopsis equestris
ATATTTATCTTATATTTTTAAGCAAATATAAAGTCACAGTCAAGCTTTTGGCGCCGTTGCCGGGGAGTGAGTAAAATCACAATTAGAGTAACATACAAATTAGGATTATTAGAAATTTTTTACTTGAATTGCAACTTATTTTTATATTTAGTTAATTATTTTACTGTGTACTGATTTTAAATTGTATGCGTAAATTTGGATCTGAAAATCTTATACCCTACGATTCAAAATTAGAAAGCACTGTTAGAAATATAATAAGATTAAGAAGAAAACCTAGAAATTTTGATACAATAAAAAACAACATGAACAATCAAGGAAGAGAGAATGAACACCAACCTAGACCCCTACGAGATTATGCAAATCCTACAACAGATGAAATTCACTTATCTATCCAAAATCCTAAGGTAGCTGCTAATTCATTTGAGCTTAAACCTGCTATTATCCAAATGATACAAAATAATCAATTCAGAGGTACACAAAATGAATATCCTAACTTACACCTCACTAATTTTTTAGAACTGTGTGCTACTTTTAAATATGACAAAATCTTAAATGATGTTGTTAGACTTAGACTTTTTCCTTTTTCACTGAGGGATAAGGCTAAGATGTGGTTAAATTTGTTAGCACCAGGATCTATTAGAACTTGGGGAGAACTTTCACAGAAATTTCTATCCAAATATTTCCCTCCATCCAAAACTGCTAAACTTAGAAATGACATAACATCATTCTGTCAGATTGATGGAGAGTCAATATATGAAGCTTGACATCATTCATTACCAGATTGGTTGATAATTTAAACTTTTTATAATAGATTAGTGGATCTCTTAGATTGATTATAGATGTTGCGGTTGTGGTTCGTTAATGTCAAAATCTTTTGATGAGACTTATTCATTTTTAGAAGAGATGGCTACCAACAATTTTCAATGGCCC
>NW_018222472.1:0-1839 GCF_001263595.1 Phalaenopsis equestris
CATAGCTTGACATTTGTTCTAAAGCTTCAACAAATTGAATGTTTATCGTTATTTTCTTCAAAACTTCCAAAAATTTTGAAAATTGATTGTCTCTATTTTTCTGCTTCAATCTTTGAGGAAATGAAAGTGGTGGTCTTTCTATAGTGATTTTCATTGGTTTAATAGGACTTCATACCTCAAAATGAAAATCTTCACCTGAGTTTTCATTTTACACCTCATCTTTTTCAACTTCAATTCCTGTTGAACTCTGTTTTCTAATTTTTTTCCACTTCTTAGTTGAATAGCTTTAATTTTCTCTTTGTTCTGATCTTTAGGATTTACTTCAACATTACTAGGCAATGTTCTTAGAGGTCTATTGCTAAGTGCAACATCAATACATCCCAATTGATTTTCCATGTTTTTGATTGCAGCTCCTTGAATTTGTAATTGAATTCCCATTTGCAATATCAATTCTTCCATTAATAACTTTTTTCTCGTTACTCTACAAATTATTAAATTTGATGGGTAATAAGGTTTATAAGCTTAATTTCCTTGATTATTGGAGTTTTCCAATGAGTTTGCAGTATTGTTTCCCCATTGCAGACTTGCAGCATTAGAATTATTGTTACTCCCAACTAAAGTTTGGATGATTCTTCCAACGAGGATTATAATAATTGGCATAAGGATTATTAGAACGATTCTTTATTGCATTTAAAGTCTCATAAAAAGATTGAGATTCTATCATTTTTCCTAATGAGTTTTTCTCAATCATAGGTGTTGTCTGAGAGCAATTCATTTCATATTGATCTATCTTCTTTGATATAGCAGCTATTTAGGCAGCTGTTGACCTCACTTTTGGTTGAGGTTTAGTTTTTTTCCTCTTTAGTAGCCTAAGGTCTAGCCATAGGACTTTCCTATTGACTATTCTTAGAAAACTAGACATGGAATCCTCACCATTAGAAATTCTACACTCTTCTCTACTCAACTTGAAGTTCCACAAGTTGGTCACAACCTCTAAATATTTAGTAGGTGGGGTCACTGTGGGGGAAACTCAAGATGAGCCACCCTTTGGACTGTTGGACCTTAGGGTTGACCTTAGGTGTTAGCCTGGAGCTAAAGTACTCACTGCACTCACATTCACTCACAACCCTAAACTCAAATTTCTAGCCTAGGTCCCTTAATCTTTTTGGGATACTCATGTAGATGGTCCCATAAACCTACCAGCCCTAGGGTTATGGGTTATCTAAGACCTGTACATAGAGGACCCAAAATAGGATTTCATTTGGTCCATGGCTCATTTAGGGTGATTAGTTACCCAATCCTATCAGAAATACCCATCTTGGCCTTTTGCCCCTAAACACCCCAAAATTACCTAAACACCCATGAAACCCTAAACTTTCCCAAAATTCCCAAGTTTGCACAAATAACCCAATATTGATCAAAATTCATTTCAAACCTTTTGAAAACCTTAAAAAACCCAAATTACCCAAAATCTCCAAAAATGACCAAGTTACCAAAATACCCCTCCATAGCCTAAAATTCCAAAAATTCACAGAAAATCTCAATAAATCCCAAATATTCCCATTTTCATTTTTCTCAACTAAAACATGGCCCAATTTGGCCAATTTGACCATCTTTAACCAAAACCCTGAAATTTACCTTTAAAGGCCTAAATTTCCCCAAATTCAACTCAAATGTCCATCAATTTGATTTCAATTGGCCCCAATTCCAAACCTAAACTCAAATTAACTATTGATATGTCTAAACTAAACTAAATCCAAGCTTAATTGCATTCTTACACATCAAAATCAACCATAAATTATCTTTGGTGAAGCCTCAAATCCATTGGATTTTGGCCTA
>NW_018222473.1:0-474 GCF_001263595.1 Phalaenopsis equestris
TTCTCGTTGGGACGAAATTGGAATAGTGGCAGATAAAAACATTTTCTATCATATATAATTCTTTGATTCGTGCAGGAGTGAAAGTTATCCATCTTCCTCGCACATAAAAAACTCCTTGGTTGATTCCATGTAAATTTGCATAAAACTCTTTTAGCACTCGAACCACCACGACGGCAGTAGTGTAGCACAACACTTCCCATCTTCATCGAACTATTGTTTCTTCAATATCCGTCATAGGATTATTCAATCTGCAATTCATAAATCCTTGTTCTTTGATTAATCTTTTCTTTGTCAGCAACTTGTTGAAGATTCGTTGCGCTTCCACACTAATATCAATTGAAAACTCGCACTCTTGGATTATCAGGGGAATTGGACGCTATGGAAATGGAATTGGTAGAGTTTCACTTTCTTTTTGGAGGGAAAATATGAATTAGAATAAGAATTTTAGAGTTTAAAAAGACAATTCCCGCCCAA
>NW_018222474.1:0-235 GCF_001263595.1 Phalaenopsis equestris
ACCAAAATATGAAGATTTGAACTAGGGCACCAACGACAAACCCAACGGCGCCGACGTCGAGATTTTCCCGAGACTCGAGAATTAATTCACTTAGAAGGCCCGCCGACGGTGCCCTTGAGGTTGCCGAAGGCTATTGCCGAAGGATAGCTCGGCGGTTATGTCCAATTAGGCATTGGTGAGGATGAATTTTGGACTCTTGGGAAAATTCATCCACAACTTTAAAAGAAGATTTTGG
>NW_018222475.1:0-4923 GCF_001263595.1 Phalaenopsis equestris
AAGGAACATCAGACATAAAGGGGTAGAGAGAAAGAGAGAGAAAGAGTTAAGGAGAGAAAGAGAGAATCAACGCATTTAAGGAGATCCTCAAGAGAGATAGGGAAGGATGGTGGTAGTGAGTGTGAAGGGAGAATCAAAGAGAATGATAGAAATAATGAGAAAGGTGGATGGAGTGAGATAAAGAGAGAGACAAACAGAAGAGAGAGAGAGAGAGAGCAAAAGAGAGGGATGGGAAGGGAGGGAGAAAGAGATAGGGAGTGAGAGAAGCAAGGGAGAGGGAGTGATAGAAAGAAGGTAAAATAGGGAGGGAGAAGAGAGTGAGAGAGAGGTAAAAGAGATATAGAGGTCAAGAGAAAAGAGTGTAAGTATAGAGTGACAAAGAGGCGGGAGGGGGGGGTTAAGGGGGAAAGAAAGATAGGAAATAAGAATGCGGGAGAGCAAGTAAGTGGAGAAAGTGATGGAGTGCTTGAAGAGGATGGAGGGTAATAAATAGCGAGAGCGAGAGAGAAAGTGATAAAAAGAGACCAGTAGAGTTAGAGAAGAGGAAGAGAGAGAATGTGCGAGTGAAGAGCGAGGGACAAATTAGGATAGGGAGGGGCAAAGAGGGATGAGGGAGAACAGGATAGGGAGAAAGAGATAGCGAGAGGTGGATGAAGAAATAGATGAGACAAAAAGAGAGTGAGGGTAGATAGGTAGAACGGAGAGAATGAGGAATAAGGAGGAAGGGAGCTATGATGAAATAAGAGAGAAAGTGAGACAGAAAGACCTAGAGAGAGAGGAGGGAGTGTTGGTGAGAGAGAGAAAGATAAAGTGGGAGGCATAGATAGATAGAAAGAGACAAGGAGGAACATGGGGAGAGGTAGGGAGAGATAGGAGAGAGAGTATCCAGAGAGAGTAGATAGAAAGTGTGAGAGATAGATGGAGATAGATGGTTAGAGCTAGAGGGAGAGAGAAAAAAAGAGAGATAGAGAGCTAATAAGATGAGAATGAGAGTAGAAGAGAAATGGAAAAATAGAGAGAGATGGAGGGTTAGAGATAGTGAGAGAGAGAGAGAGAGTGTGTGTGTGATAAAAACTATGTTGGATGGAGGGAAAAAAGTATGAGAGAAAGGAAATAGGAGAAAAAACAAGAGAGATACATAGCGAGAAAGAGATGCCTCAATCCATTCCCTCTGTCCAGTCTCTTTATCTCACCTTTTTGTCTACCTCTCATTTTCTCTCTCACTTATGTCTTCCTCAATCACTCTCCTCAACTCTCTCTCTCTCTCTCTTAAGAGTTAAATAAATAATGATCGAGTTAGAGAGAGATGGATTGTTAGAGAGGAGGGAGAGTGCAAGAGTTAGAGGGTGATAATGAGGGAGAGTGACAAAGAATGAGGGTTACTAAGAGAGAGAAGAGATTGAGAGAAAGAGATAAAGGTTGAGAGATAGAGAGGGGGAGAGGGCAAGGATAGATAAAGAAGAAATATTAAGAAAGAAAGAGCAAGCAAGAGAGAAAGATAGTGGAAGAGATGAAGAGATCGAGAGAACTAGAGATAGAGAACAAGAGAGTGAGGAGAGAGATAGAGAGAATAGAATAATACAACAAGAAAGTGAGAACATAAGAGATAGATAATACAAGAGAGAGGGAGAGGTGGGAGGGAGATGGCTTGTGATAGAAAGCAAGACAAAGTAGGAGAGATAGATATAGATAGTTTGAGGTAGAGAGAGAATAAGAGAGATAAATAAAGAGAGGGTGGGAGAGAGAATGAGGGAGGGAGAGAGAGAGAGCAGTAGGGTGAGAGAATGAGAGAAATGGAGAGGAGAGTATGTGTTAAAGAGATAAGTAGAATAAGAGAGGTAGATTGTGAGATAGGAAGCAGAGAGAAAGTTAGAGGGTGATACATGAGGAAGAGTTATAAAGAATGAGAGCTAGCAAGAGAGGGAAGAGGTTGAGAGAGAGAGAAAGAGAGAGAGCTTGAAAGATAAAGAGGGGATGAAAAATAGCAGAGATAAAGAAGAAAGAGTAAGAAAGAGAGAGCAAGCAAGAGAGAAAGATAGTGAGAGAGATGAAGAGATTCAGAGAGAGGTAGAGAACAAGAAAGTGAGTTAGTGAGAGAGAGAAAAGAACAATACAACAAGCAAGATAGAACATATGAGATACAAAAAAAGAGAGAACATGCAAAATTAATAAAACAAGAGGGAGGGAGTGTGAGGGAGGGAGGGAGGGAGGGTGATAAAGGGAATGAGGGAGGCAGAGAACGAGTAGTAGGAAGAGAGAATGAGAAAACTGGAGTGGTAAGGAGAGTATGTGTTAGAGAGACAAGTAGAAAGAGAAAGATGAAGGGAAATTCCTAGAGAAGAAAGGGAGAGCTAGAGGGAGAGGCAAGAGAGGGAGCATAAAATGAGTGAGAGAAGCAAGGGAGAGAGTGATAGAAAGAAGGTAAAATAAGGAGGGAGGAGAGAGTGAGAGAGAGGTAAAACAAGAGAGAGAGAGAGGGAAAGCCTGCCTCCCTTTCTTGTCCACCCTCTATCGCTGTACGCTCACCTTCTCTTCCTCCCTCCCTTACTCCTTCTTCTCCTCCCTCTATCTCTCTTATTATCTCTTTTTGTCTTCTCCCGCCTTCTCTTTAATTCTCTTGATCGCTCTCCCTCTCACCATCCATCTATTAACCTTTCTCTCTCCTAATACCTCTCAATAAGGAGATGCTCTCTTCTTCTTTCGCTCCCTCCCTCTTCCTTTGTTACCTGATCTCTCTGTCTCTTTCTATAGAGTGGAAAAGAAATAAAGAGTGCTAGAGAGATAGAGAGAGATAGAGGTGTGAGAGAGAAGGAGAGAATAAGAGAAAGATGGGGGGAGAGACTGAGATATTAAAAGTAAGAGAGAGTGATAAAGAGAGAGTGGGACAGAAGGAGAAAGGCGAAGGGAATGTGAGATATATAAAGCTACGGAGAGTGAGTGAAATCGATAGAGATAAAGAGATGGAAAGAGACATAGTGAGGTAGAGAGAGTGAAAGGAGAGAGTGAGAGAAAGAGGAGGAGGGAAAAGATATATTTAGAATGAGAGGGGGTGAAATTGAAAAAGAGAATGAGAATAGAGAGATATAACAATAGAGCGAGGGAAAGAAAGATATGCACGGATGGAGGGTATCTTTCTCTCTCTCAGCTGGAGAGAGCATGAGTGAGGTGAGAGGGAGAGAGTGATGGGGAGAAAGAGGGAGAAGTAGAAGGAGAGGGAGAGAGAAGAGAGATAGGGAGAAAGCAAAAGAGAGAGAAAGAGAAGTGAGAGAAAGAGGGAGAAAGAGGGAGAGTGATTGTAAGGGAGAAAGAGCAAGAAAGGGGGAGGGATATAGAAGGAAAGAGGGACGTAGAGTGAGGTAGAATGTATGTGGGTGGGAGGGATGCAAAAAGAGTGAGAGGGTGGGAAAAGAAGGACAACAATAAAAATGACAGAGAGACATAAGATAGAAATAGAGAGGTTAGGGGGAGAGAAAAAGAGTGCAGAGATTGAGAGAGAGAGAAAAGTGAGAAAGGGAGGATGAGAAAGGGAGAGAAAGAGTGATAGAAATAACAAATAGAGTAAGATATGAAGAGAAACACCTCTCTCTCCCTCCCTCTCACACTTTCTCTTACATACACACTCTCTCATCCTCTCTCTATCCCTTCCTCTCTATCACTCACTCTGTCTATCAACATATCTCTCTTAATTCTCGCTTTATCACTCATTCTATCCTCACAATATTTCTCTCACCCCCACTCTCTCTCTCTCATCTCTATCTTGTAATCAAGGGAGAGGAGAGATGGATGGTGAGGGAGAAGGAGAGCAAGAAAGAGTGTCAGAGAAGGAGTAAGGTAGAGAGAAAGAGAGAGATAACGAAGAGAAAAGGAGGGTTTGAAATAGTGGGAGGGTTAAAATAGCAGGTGGGAGGGAGGGGAAAGTGAAAGAGAGAAAAGAAGAGAAGAGAGAGAGAATGAGCTTTTGAGAGAGATTGATAAGGAGAGATACATGAAGGGACTATGAGAGAAAATGATAGTGAGATAATGAGAGAGAGGGAGAGGGAGAGATAGAGAGGGAGGGGGTGCTAGAAATAGAGAGTGAGAGAGAATGCAAGAATGAAAATAAGAGATATCAAATAAGGAAATAGAGAAGAGTGTGATTAAGAGAGCAATGTAGAGAGAGGAAAAATGTGGCCAAGACATAGACAAGATAAATAAATAGAGTGAGAGAGAGATGAGCAAGCGAGAGAGATTGAGAGTGTGGGAGAGAGACTGAAAGGAAGAAAATGAGAGAGAGAAAAGCGAGATGGAGAAGGATAATAATATTGAGAGCGTAAGAGACGTGGAAAATGAGGTAAGAGAAAGAATGTCAGATAGGGAGATAAAGAAAGAGAGGGGAGTGAAAGTGAAAGAGAGAGAGAGAAAATGTGGGGGAGAGAGTGAGTGAGAGAGGGTATGAGAGTTAAAAAGAGCAAATGATAGTAAGAGACGTAAAGGGAGTGATTGTAAGAGAAGTAATAAAGTAGAAAAAAATATGAGAGATAATGAGTTAGAGGGAGTGATAGTAAGAGAAGTAAAGGGAGAGAAAGTTAGAGAAAAGGAGATAGTGGTAGAAGGAAAAGGAGAAGCAAAAATGAGAGAGGTTGAAAAAGGAATGGAGAGTGAGAGAAAGCAATAGAGGAAAAGAGATATAGAGAGATAGAATGAGAGAAACAAACAAAGAGATGGGGATGGACCATGAGAGAATGTTAGAGAGTGAAAGAGAGCGTAATTAAGAAAGGGAGGGAGGGCCAAAGCATGATTGAGAATGCTAGAAAGAGAATGTGCAAAGATGCTATCCTGAGGGAAGAAAGAGAGAGAGGGAGTGAGAAGAAAGAATGAAAAATCTCTCCCTCCTTCTCTATCCCTCATTCTCATTCTCTCTCATGGTCTCTCCTCTCTCCCTCC
>NW_018222475.1:5314-8035 GCF_001263595.1 Phalaenopsis equestris
CCTCCCCATATCTCTTTCTTACCTCTTTTCCCCTCTTTCTATCTAAGAGATGGAGACTCTCCATCCCTCCCAATATTTTTCTACCTCCATTTCTATCTCGCTCTATTATAATATCTTTTTATTCTCATTTTCTCTTTCACTTTCACGCTCTCCCTTTCTTTTAAGATTTCTCTCCCTCCCACTCGTTCTCTTCCTCTCTCCTTCTTTGACTCTCTCTCCCTTGTTATCTATCATTCTCTCTATTTATCATATCTCTCTCTAGCTCTACATCTCTCTCGTACTCTCAATATATCTTCCACTCTCTCTCTTTCAAACTCTACATTACTACTATCTATCTTCCTTACTCTCTCAATTTCTATTCTCTCTGACTTTCTACATGATAGAGATAAATTAATATAAAGAGTTAGGGACAGAGGGACGGGGGATCAACCTGTCTCACTTTCCATCTCTCACTCTCCTGTTCCAACTCCCTCTCTCTCGCTCACTCATTCTAACGCTCTCTCACTTTGGATATTTCTCTCCCTCTCCATATGTTTCTCACTCTTTCTTTCTTCGTCCATTTCTCTCTTTCTCTTTACTGCTCTCTAGCTCTTTATCCTTCTCATCCCATATTTTCTCTTTCTAGGGAGAGATAAGAAGAAAGTGGGAAAAATAGTGGGAGAGAAATATATAAGAGAAAGAAAGAAGAGCATCTAATTAGGTGAGAAAAAGAAAGCAGTTAGGTTGATAAATAAATGGAGAGAAGAGTCTGAGTGAGATAGTAGGTAGAGAGAGAGCGAGAAGCGAGAGAGAATAAAGTGAGAAGAAAAGATTAAGGGGTAGTGAGAGAGACACAGAAAGACATAAAAGAGATGGAAGATGGAGGGAGGGAGGGGAAATAAGGAGAAAGATAAAGTGCGAGAGATATAGAGAGAAAGATAGAGAGCAAGGTAGAGGTAGAAAGGGGAAGGTAGAGAGGGCGAGAGAATAGAGATATCACTCTCTATATTGATTCTCTCTTTATCTCTCTCTCAAACGTTCAACATATATTTCTATACATATATTTTCTGTATCTCCTCTCTCTTGCTTGCTATATAATTCTCTTCTCTCTCTCTCTCTCACACTCTCTTGTTCTCTATCTCGCTCTCTCAATCACTTCCTCTCTCTCATATCTTTCTCTCTTGCTTTCTCTCTGTTTCTTTCTCCTCTTCTTTATCTCTACTCTCTCTCCCCCTTTCTATCTCTCAAGCTTTATTTTTTTCTCTCAACCTCTTTCCTCTCTCACTAAATCTCATTCTTTGTCACTCTCCCTCTTGTATCACTTTCTAACTCTTTCTCTCTTCCTCCTCTCTCATAGTCTGCCTCTCTCTTTCTGCTTGTCTCTCTAAAACACTCTCTCCTTACCTCTCCATTTCTCTCATCCTTTTCCCATGAAGCTCTGTCTCTCCCTCCCTCATTCTTTCTCCCACATTCTCTTTGTTTCTCTCTCTCTCTCTCTTTCCCTATCTCTCCCACTCTCTCTAGCTTTCTCTCACGCTCCATCCCTCCCTCCCTCCATCCCTCCCACCTCTCCCTCACTCTTGTATTATTTCTTTTATATTTTCTCATATTTTTTTGTAACTCTTATGTTCTCTCTTACTTGTTGTATCGTTTATTTCTATCTCTCTCAATCTCTTCATCTCTCTCACTATCTTTTTCTCACCCTGGTCATGCTTTCTTACTCTTTCTTCTTTATCTCTCCTCTCTCTCGCCCCCTCTCTATCTCTCAGGTGTTATCTCCCTCTCTCAACCTCTTCCCTCTATCACTAACTCTCTCTGTCACTCTCCCTCATGTATTACTCTCTAACTCTTGTACTATATCTCCTCTCTCATTGTCTACCTCTCTTTACCTTGATCATTCTTTAGTTAACTCTCTCCATTTGTCTCCCTCATGTCTCATACCTAACTCTTTCTCTCATCCTCATGATGAGAAAGAGGAAGAGAGAGAGCTAGATAGAGTGATTTAGGAAGACATAAGTGAGAGAGAAAGTGAGAGGTAGACAGAAAGGTGAGAACAAGATATGGGAAAAAGAGGAAAATGATGAGGCATCTCTTGTTCACTATACATCTCCCTTGTTTTCTCTCCTTCTCCCTTTCTCTTACACTTTTTCTCTGCACCTCACTTAGTTTCTATCACTCTCTTAATCTCTCTGTCTCTTTCTTGCTATCTCTCACCCTCCATCTATTTTTATATCTCCATCTCTGTTCTTCTCTCATTCTCATCTTTCTAGATCTCCATCTAACTTGATTTCTATCTCTCTAGTTCTTCCCTCTCCCTCTATCTCTCACAATTTTCCTCTACTCTCTCCTGTTCTCTCTCTCCCATACCTCTCCCTTCCTTCTCCCTATTCCTCATTATCCCTTCCTACCTGTCAATGCCTCTTGCTTTATTGTTCTCTATTCACCCACTTTTTTTCACACACACTCTCTCTATGTTTCTCCTCTTATTCTCTCGTCAACTATCTATCTCTCTCCCTCTCTCCCTTCTTCCAAACCTTTCTCTCTACCTCCTCGGTCTATCTATTCTCTCTATTCCTCACTATCACTCTCCCTTTTGGAGAGGGAGCTAAAGAGAGTGAGAGTGAGAGTGAGAGTAAGAATGGGATGGAGAGAGGGAGAGCATCAACTCTCATCTTCAGTCTTGCTCTTTCTTAATCACTATTTCTCTCCCTTCCTCTCTTGTCTTCATTCTCTCTTGTCTTC
>NW_018222475.1:8077-8836 GCF_001263595.1 Phalaenopsis equestris
TTCTGGAAAGTATAGTTAAAGCTTCTTAAATTAGAAAGTGATAGAAGAGATAGATAAGAGAGATAATGAGAGATTACATAAGAGATTGTATGAGAGTTAGAGTGAGAGAAAGAGAAGAGATGTGAGAAATGAGAGAAAGAGAGATAGAGAAATTTGAATGTATTTTATATCCTCACTCTTCTCTCTCACTCTATCTATTTATATCTCTCTTTTTCTTCTTTTCATCCTTCTTCCCCCTGCCTCTTCGTCTCCCTCTCTCTCTCACTCTCACACAATCTCCATCTTTCCACACTTGTGTTTCTTCCTATTCTCTCACTCTATCACTCTTGCTCTCTCGCTCGACTCACTTCAAATCTCTCTCTCATTATCTCCCCCTTCTCTTTCACACAAACACACACTAGCTTTCTACTTCTCTATCTCCCTCTCATTCTCATTATCCCTCTTTTATTCTCGACTTATCTCTTTCACTCGCTAACTCTTGTCTCTCTCTCACTCACACACATCACACCTACTTTCTCCCTCTTCCTTTATCTTCTGATTTTCTCTTTCTTTCTTTCTCTCTCTCTCATTTATATCTCACACATTCTCACCTTCTCTTTATTGCTCTTTCTCTTGCTCTTCTCTTTCTCTCTCCTTTTTTTCCTCCCTTATCTATCTTTTCTCTCTCTCACTCTCATTCATCTTTATCTCTCTATTTTTGGTAAGGTTTATTCATACCATAACATAAGAACATAAAAAAATAGAATACTTATTACATCA
>NW_018222475.1:8985-12799 GCF_001263595.1 Phalaenopsis equestris
GAATGAGAAAAATGGAGTGGTAAGGAGAGTATCATTAGAGGTTGAGAAACCACCGCGACTAAGGTTCACTATGGAATGTAAATAACAAATTTAGGACCCGAAGCAGGCAATTATAATTAGAGACCTTGTCGTAGCATTGAAATTCACCCAGTTCAGGAGGACTGCTTGGTCGCTTTAGCTTCTCAGAAGGACATGAAGGATACCTGAGTTCACCAGCTGGGCCCATCCCTACTTGGACCTCCTGCAAAACGACTCCACTCTCACCATCTCTCCCTCCCTCCCTTACACACTTTCTCTTCATAGACACTCTCTCTATTTTCTCCTCCTATTCTCTCATGAACCATCTATCTCTCTCCCTCTCTCCCTCCTTCTAAATTCCCCTCTCTAACCCCCACTCTACATCTGTTCTCTCCCCCTCGATATCACTCTCCCTTTTAGAGAGGGAGCTAAGAAGAGTGAGAAAGAGATATAGGGACAAAATGGGAAGGGATAACAATAAGTAAGTGGGAGGGTGGGAAACAATGTAAGTGGGAGGGTGGGATGCGAAAAGAGTGGGAGGGTGGGTTGCGAAAATGAGAAAGAGAGGTTAAGGGGAGAGATAAAGAGTGAGGAAAGTGAGAAAGAGAGAGAGAGAGAGAGAAGAGTGAGAAGGGGAGCATGAGAAAGGGAGAGAGAGAGAGTGATAGAAATAACAATTAGAGCAAGATATGAAGAGAAACACCTCTCTCTCACTCCCTCTCGTACTTTCTCTTACACACTCTCTCTCATCCTCTCTCTATCCCTTCCTCTCTACCACCCACTCTCTCTATCAGCTTATCACTCTTACTTCTCCCTTTATCACTCATTCTATCCTCTTAATATTTTTTCTCACCCCCACTCTCTCTCTGTCTCATCTCTATCTTATAATATCAAAGGAGAGGAGGGATGGATAGAGAGGGAGAAAGAAAGCAAGAGAGAGTGTGTGAGAGGAAAAAAGGAAAAGAGATAAAGCGACTGATAAATAATTGAAAGAAAAGGAGGTTTTGAAATAGTGGAAGGGATAAAATAGTTGGAGGGAGGGAGGGGAGATTGAAAGAGATAAAAGAAGAGAAGAGTGAGAGAATGAGCTATAAAGAGAGATTGATAGGGGGAGAGGGAAAGATAAAGAGAGACAGAAGAGAGAATAATGAAATACATGAAGGAATTATGAGAGAGAATGATAGTGAGATAATGAGAGAGAGGGAGAGGAAGAGATAAAGAGGGAGGAGGTGCTAGAGAGGGAGAGTGAGAGAGAATGAGAGAATGAAAATAGGAGATATCAAATAGGGGGATAGAGAAGAGTGTGAGTAAGAGAGCAATGTAGAGAGAGGAAGAATGTGACCAAGTGAGAGACAAGAAAAAAAATAGAGTGAGAGAGAGAGATTGACAATGGTTGAGAGAGAATGAAAGAAAGGGAATGAGATAGAGAGAAAAGTGAGATGGAGAAGGATATAATATTAGAGAGCGTAAGAGATATGGAGAATGAGGTAAGAAAAAGAATGTGAGATAAGGAGATAAAGAAGGAAAGAGAAAGAGAGATAGAGAGATTGAGAGAAAGTGAGAGAGGGAAAGAAAGATAGTAAAAGAGAGAAAGAGAGGGAGAAAAATGAGTGATAGAGATGTAGGGAGTGAGATTGGTCCTATCCCGGGGGAGTAAGAGAAAGAGAAGAAGAAAGAGAAGCATAAGAGAGAGAAGAGTAAGAGTGCTAGAGCCCTGTAGAGGGAGGAAGGGAGAAAGAGAAGTAATGAGAGATAGCATGTAGAAGAGAGAGTGAGTGAGAGAGGGATTTAAAGTTAAAAAGAGCAAATGATAGAGTGATGGTAGAAGCAAAAAACTACGAGGGAGAGAGAGAAGCGGCTAATAAAGTAATAAAGAAGAAAAAATATGAGAGATAATGAGAGGGAGGGAGTGAGAGTACGAGAAGTAAAAGAAGAGAAAGTGACAAAGAAAAGGCGATAGTGGTAGAAGGAAAAAGAGAAGCAAAAATGAGAGGTTGAGAAAGGAATGGAGAGTGAGAGAAAGCAAGAGAGAGGAAAAGAGATATAGATAGATAGAATGAGAGGAACAAGGAGAGAGATGGGGATGGACCATGAGAGAATGTGAGAGAGTGAAAGAGAGCATGATTAAGAAAGACAGGGAGGGCGAGAGCATGATTGAGAATGCAAGAGAGAGAGAATGTGCAAAGATGCTCTCAAGGGAAGGAAGAGAGAGGGAGAGAGAAGAAAAAAAGAAAAATCTCTCCCTCTTCTATCCCTCATTCTCATTCTCTCTCATGGTCTCTCCTCTCTCCCTCCCTCACTTCTCTCTCTTTTTCTTACTCTCTCTCTCTCATTTTCTCTTTCTCTCTATGAAAATTCTCTCTCACCACCCTCTTTATCTCTCATTCTCATTCTCTCTCATGCTCCTTTTTTTGTCTACCTCCCTCATTTCTCTCTCTTTAGTATCTCTATCACTCTCATTCTATTTCATTGCTCATCTTTTGTTACTCACTCTTGCCCCCTCCCTCCCTCTCACATTTTGCCTCTCTACCTCTCTTTCTTTCTCTATCTTTTTTAATCCATCACTTTAACTCTCTCTCTCAATTTCCCTATTTTGCTCACCCTTTCTCTTTTTTTATCTCTCTATATGTCTCTCTCACACTCTGGATGTCTTTCTCTCCTTCTATCTCCTATCTCTTTTCTCTCTCCCTATGTGTCTCCCTCCCCATATCTCTTTCTTTCCACTTTCCCCTGCTTTCTACTTAAGAGAGAGAGACTATCCATCCCTCCCAATATTTGTCTACCTCCATCTCTATCTCACTCTCACATAATATCTTTTTGTTCTCATTTTCTCTTTCACCCTCTCCCTCTCTTTTAAGATTTCTCTCCCTCCCACTCATTCTCTTCCTCTCTCATTCTTTGACTCTCTCTCTCTATTTATCTATCATTCTCTCTAGCTCTACATCTCTCTCCAAGCTCTACATCTCTCTCATACTCTCAATATATCTTTCAACTCTACATCATTATTATCTATTTTCCTTACTTTCTCAACTTCTTTTCTCTCTGACTTTCTCATATGATAGAGATAAATTGATATAATGAGTGAGTGAGAGAGAGATGGGGGATCAACTTGTCTCACTTTCCGTCTCTCCCTCTCTTGTTCCAACTCCCTCTCTCTCGCTCGCCCATTCTAACTCTCTCTCACTTTGGATCTTTGTCTCCCTCTCTATATGTTTCTCACTCTTTCTATCTTCATCCATTTCCCTCTTTCTCTTTACCTCTCTCTAGCTCTCTATCCTTCTCCTCCCATATTTTCTCTTCCTATTGAGAGATAAGAAGAAAGTGAGAAAAATAGTAGGAGAGAAAGATAGAGAGAGAGAAAGAAAGAAGAGCATCTAAATAGGTGACATAATGGGAGGAATTAGGTTGATAAATAAATGGAGAGAGAAGTTTGAGTGAGACAGGTAGAGAGAGCGAGAGAGAATAAAGTTAGAGATGAAAAGATTAAGGGTAAGTGAGAGAGACAGAGAAAGACATAAAAGAGATGGAGGATGGAGGGAGGAAGGGAGGGGAAAAAGGGAGGGGAAAGAAGGAGAAATATGCAGTGCGAGAGAGATAGAGAGAGTGTGTGAAAGATAGAGAGATAAAGAGCAAGGTAGAGGGAGAAAGGGGAAGGTAGAGAGGGAGTGAGAATAGAGATATCACTCTCTATATTGATTCTCTCTTTATCTCTCTCAAACGTTCAACGTATATTTCTATCTCGTTCTCTCGCTCACACTCTCTCTATCCTTTCTCTCTCTTCCTCACAATCACACAC
>NW_018222475.1:12920-15211 GCF_001263595.1 Phalaenopsis equestris
AGTGAGATCTTTATGCTTCTATCTCACACACTCTCTATCATTGTCTCTCTCACTCTCTCTCCCACTCCCTCTTTTTGAAGGGTAGGAGGGAGGGAGGGAGTGAAGGAGCTCTGAGAAAGAGTATGAGAGAAAAAGAGCTGGAAAGGAAGAGAAGGGAAAGTGAGAGAATGGAACAGAGAGAGTACAAAAGAGATTTAGAATGAGAGAGATTTAAAATGGTAGGGATGCTAAGAGAGAGATAGAGCTAGAGATAGAGAGATAAATGAGAGAGTAAAAGAGTTTGGGATAGGGAAAGGGAGAGGCAGAGAGGGGCAGAGAAAGAGAAAAAAGGGAGGGAGGGTGAGAGAGAAAGTAAGAGAGAGTGTGGGCAGAGAGCAAGCATGTGAGAGATTTGAAAGATAGAGAGGGGATGATAGAGAGCAGAGATAAAGAAGAAAGAGTAAGAAAGAGAGAACAAGCAAGAGAGAAAGATAGTGAGAGATGAAGAGATCGAGAGAGAGTGAGAGGTGGAGAACAAGAGAGTGTGTGAGTGAGAGAGAGAAGAGAAAAACAAGAGAGAACATATGAGATTAAAAAATTGAGAGATCATAAGAGATTGATAATACAAGAGGGAGGGGGAGTGAGGGAGGGAGGGAGGGAGGGTGAGAGAGGGAATGAGGGAGGGAGGGAGGGTGAGAGAGGGAATGAGGGAGGGAGAGAATAAGTGGTAGGGAGAGAGAATGAGAAAAATGGAGTGGTAAGGAGAGTATGTGTTATAGGGACAAGTAGAAAGAGAAAGATGAAGGGAAAGTGCGAGAGAAGAAAGGGAGAGCTAGAAGGAGAAGCAAGTGAGAGAAGCAAGAGAGAGAGATAAAGAAAAGGTAAAATAGGGAGGGAGAAGAGAGTGCGAGAGAGGTAAAACAAGAGAGAGCGAGAGAGAGAGAGGGAAAGCCTGCCTCCCTTCTTGTCCACCCTCTATCACTCTACTCTCACCTTCGCCTCCCTCCATTACTACCTTTCTCTTCACTCTTTCTATTTTCTCCTCCTATTCTCCCATGAACCATCTCTCTCCCTCCTTCCAACCCCATCTCTATAACAGAGATGTGAGAAATGAGAGATAGAGTGATAGAGTGAGAGAGAGTGAGAGAGAGAAAAAAGGGAGAGAGGCATATGTTATCTCTCTCCTCTCTCCTTCCCTACCACTTTAATTCTCTCCTTCTATAACCCTCTCTTGTGTTCTCTCTCTATTCCAAGCATTTACTTTCTTATCTCTCATGCTTTACTTTCTCTATTTTCTTTCTCTTGTTTTCCATCTCTCTCACTCTTTTTCTGTCAGTCCCCCCTCCCTCCATCTCTCAGAGAGCAAGAAAAAGAGATATAGAGACAAAGAAGTGCATGAGTGAGAGAAGAAGAGAGAAATAAAGAACAAGAGAGAGAGGAAGAACAGGATATAAGAGAGGGTTGGAGAGAGGGAGGGAGGGAGATAGGGAGAGTATGCCTCCATCTCTTTATGTACTTAGTTTCTCTCTCTCTCTATTTAGCTTTGGCTCTCTCTCGCCTGCCTCTCCATCTTTATCACTCCCTCGCTTTATCTCCCTTTCTTCTTCTCCCTCTCTCCTACTCTCTTATTTCTCTCACTATCCCTCTCTCTGGAGAGGGAGAGAGCTAGACTAAGGTGGAAAATGCAAGCGAGAGGTGAGAGGGGGGTGTGAGGGAGGGAGGAAATAAAAGAGAGAGACATGCATGAGAGATTTCACTCTCTCACACTCACTCTCTCTTATATAAACTCCTCTTTAACCTCTCTCACTAACCTCTCTCACTCTGTCTTACTCTTTGTCTTTCTCTCTACTTCTCTCTCAGACTCATTCTCATTGAGAGAGGGAGATGGAGGAAGAGTGATGTGTGAGAGAGTTAGGGAGGTTTATGGTAGAGAAGAGTGGGAGGGGAGAGAGAGAGGAAAAGAGCAAATGTGTGTGTGAGAGAGAGAGAGAGAGAGATAAATAAATTGGAGTTGAGAGAGTGAAATGAAGGCTTGCAAAGAGTGAGGGATGAAGAGATAGAGAAATAAGGAGGCAGAGAGAGTGAGATAGATTATGATAGAGAGAGAATAGAGAGAGAACATGAGGGGAATAGAGTAATGGAGATAAAAAGAAGTTAAAGAGAACAAGAAAAAAATTGGAAAAAGAGAGATTGTGAGAGAAAGAGAGAGGTAGAGAAAGTATGAAAAGAGTGTCTAGCTTTCTCTTTCTCTTTATCTCTCTTTAACTCCCTTTCTCTTTCTAGAGAAAGCAAAGCCTTTCTCTTTCTAGAGA
>NW_018222475.1:15239-18873 GCF_001263595.1 Phalaenopsis equestris
TAAGGGGAAAGAGAGAGAAAAGAGAGAGAGAATGAGGGAGAGTGAGAGGGGCAGAAAGAGAAAGTTGGAGAGAAAAATGAAATGAAAGAAAGAGAGAGGAGAAAAAAAGAGAGGTGAGACAAGAGGGAAACATGAGGAAGATAGAGTATCAAGAGAGAAGGAGAGAGAGTAGAGAAAGTATAGAGAGAAAGTAAAGGAAAAAGGCAGGGGAAGGGGAAAGAGAGAGAGAATGAGGGAGAGTGAGAGGGACATAAAAAAATTTGGAGAGAAAAATGAAATGAAACAATGAGAGAGGAGAAATAATGTTTGAGTATGAAAGGTGAGCAAGAGAGAAGAGAGAGAAAGAGAGGTGAGATAAGAGGTAGAGGAGGAAGGGGGAGGTGAGATAGAGTTAGAGAGAAGAAAATGGAGATGATAGGAAGAGAGAAAGAGAGAGCTAGTGAGACACTGTCCCATTTTACTCACCCTCCCACCCTCTCTACTCTTCTGCCTCTCTCTGCCCATTCCTATCCTTCTCTTTCTTTTGCTCATTATCTATCTCAATTATGTGTGAGGATGAAAGAGTTTAAGAGGAGGAACGGGGAGGAGAGAGTGAGGGATGGAGAGGGAATTGAAGGGAGAGAGGGAGAAGGAAGAGATTGTGTGTGTATAAAGAGATTAGAATGGGAGAGTGGGAGAGAATGAGGTATAGGGATAGGAAGAGGGTGAGAGATAATGAAAGAGAGAAAGAGAGAGAGCGAGAAAGAGAGATGGGAGATATGTAAAGGGAGTGGTTTATGGAACAAAAGATAGTGAGAGAGAGGAGAGAGAGAGCAAGAGGGAGTGATAAAGAGAGTGGGAGATTTGTAAAGAGAGAGAGGTATAACAAGAGAGCAAGAGAGAAAGAGAGAGGTGAGTAAAATAGAGAAAGAGAGACTGAGAGGGAAATTGAGAGATATGTCAAGTGTGAGAGAGCAACGCAAGTGTGCAAGTGATGGAGGTAGTGTGTGAGAGAGAGTGTCAAATGAAGAGAATGGAGTGAGGGAATGAAGGAGGAAGGGAATGAGAATAATAAAGAGATTTAGAGAATGAGAGATAGAGGGATATGGAGTTGGAGAGGGAGAGAGGAGCCAGGGAGGGCGGGAGATAAAGAAGGCCAAGGAGAGGGAGAAAAGAAAGAGTAGATAAAGTGGTTGTGATATAAAGAGAGAGGAGAGTGAAGGAGAGAGAGGTGAGAGAGAATAAAAGAGAGAGAGAATAGGTAGGATGGAAGGGACAGATAGAGAAGAAATGCATGAGGACGATAAATCTAGGGAGAGATAGAGGGAAAAAAAGACATGAAGTTAAATAGGGAAGATATATGGAGTGAGAGAGAAAAACATGAAGGGAGGGAGGAAGGCAGAGAGTGGGTGAGAGAGGAAAGAGATGAGAGAAAGAAGAGTGAGATAGAGATGAAGAGAGTGTTGGATAAAGAGAACGAGATAAAGCAGATGGGAGGGACATAATGAGAGAGAGAAAGAAAAGAGGGAGCAAGAAAATAATGAGAGTGAGATAATAGAGAGAGTAAGCTTGAACACGAAAGAGACTTTCTCTCTTTCTCTCTTGTGCTCTCCTCTCTCTAGCTTTGCATCTCTCTCACTCTCTCTCCCTCCCTCACTCTTTCTTTCTATATCTCTTTTCTACTTCATTTCTCTGCCTCATGCTCTCCCTCTCCACCCCTTCATCGATATCTCTCCCTCTTTCCATCCCTCTCTCTCCTTCTCTTTATCCCTCCTCCTCTCTCCCCTTCCCTCTCCCTTCCTCCTCTTTCTCCATCTCTCATTCCATCCATCTCTCTCTCCTTCTCATCTTCTCTCTATCTCAACCACCTTCCCTTTCTTCTATCTCACTCTCTCTAACTCTCTCCATCTCTCTCCATTGTTCTCTTTCACTCTCCCCTCACTCTTTATTTTATCTCTCTCTCTTCCAGAACATCTCCTTACAAATTCTCTCTAGCTCTCTCTATTCTTCTTTTCTCTTATCTTTCTCTCGCTCCCTCCTCACTGTACTCCCTCACACTCCTCTATATCTCCCTATCACTCTCTTTCTATCTCCCTTACTCTATCTCTCCCTCTCTACTTCACTCTTTATGTCTCCCTTTATCTGTCTTATGTTCCTCTTACTGTCCTCCACTCTCTCTTGCTTGATACATATTTCCCTCTCACTTTATTTCTAACCATCTCTTTCTCTCTCTTAGTCCCTCACTTGCTATCTCTCACTCACTAACTTCTCCTTCTCTGACTCCATTTAACACCTCTCCTCACTCTTTTAATCGCTTCTCTCATCTTTATCTCTCTCTCAACCATCCTTTCTAACTTACGGTTTTGCTCCCTTTGTTTAGTCTCTCACTTTTTTCTCTTTCTGTCTCTCTTGCTCTCTCAATCGTTCTCTCTTCTCTTTCACTCTTAATCATTTTATGTTCTATCTATCCTTCTCCATCTTGCTCTACCTCCCTCTCTGTCTCAAATTTATCTCTCTATACCCTACCCTCTCTAACACTCTTTTCCTCTCTCCCCTCACTTTCCCTCTCTTTCTTTATCTCTCTCATCCTCCTCAACCCTCATTTCCCCTCCCTCCTTGTAACTCTCTGTCATTATCTTTCTCCCCATCCTTTACTCACTTTTAGCCTCCCTTCAAAACTCTCACCCTCACCCTATTTCTCTCTTTAACTCTCTCTCTCTTACATGATTTTAGTGTCTCTATATTCTTTTCAACCTCCCCACTTTTTTCTTACTTCTTTCTCTCTCTTTATCTCTAAGTCAAGACAGAGAGAGAAAGAGGAAATGAGTGAGCGAAGTTGGGAGAGGCAGCAAGAGCATAAGAGAGAGGAGGGAGGTGAGATGTCGAATAGGTTGATAGTTTTAGAAACAAAGAGGGAGCTATCTTCCAATCCCTCACTCCACACACACACTATGTCTCACTGGATTGAGAGAATGAAGATAGGGAGAGAGAAAAAAGTTAATAAGCTAGGGTTGTAGAATGTGACCTAGAAAGAGACATGTTGAGATAGAGAGAGCGAAGAGAGGTGGGCAAGCTAGAGAAATAGAGAGAGTGGGAGATAGATAAAGGGAGAAAGAGAAGAGTGAAAGAAAGAGAAGAGAAAGAAGAGAAAGAGAGAAAGGGAGGGGAGTTGGAGGGTGGAGAAAATGAACAAATGAGATAGAACATGAAAGAGAAAGAGTGAGAGAGTAATGGACCATTATCTTTCTTTCCTCATTGTCTCATTTTCCCTTTCTTTCTTTATCTCTCTCATCCTCCTCACCCCTCATTTCCCCTCCCTACTTGTAACTCCTTGTCATTATCTATCTCCCCATCCTTCACTCACTTCTAGCCTCCCTTCATAACTCTCACCCTCACCCTCTTTCTCTCTCTCACTCTCTCACTCTCTCTCTTTCTCACACACTCTCAGTGTCTCTCTATCCTTTTCAACCTCCCCACACTTTTTCTTACTTCTTTCTCTCTCTTTATCTCTAAGTTAAAGGGAGTAAAGGAAAGTAATGGACCATGACAGAGGGAGAAAGAGGCAATGAGGAAAGGGGGGAGAGGTAGCAAGAGCATAAGAGGAAGAAGGGAGATAGTTAGAGAAAGAGAGAGGGAGCTATCTTCCAATCCCTCA
>NW_018222476.1:0-1741 GCF_001263595.1 Phalaenopsis equestris
GGGAGGCAACCCATAGTTATCTTTACTTTTATTGTCATTATAGTTGTTTTTATTTGAAATTATCATATGTTTAAGGTAGTATTGAGCTCTACTACTCTTATTTACCCTTGAATCATCTTAAAAATTGGATCCATAGAGAAAAATTGGAATGCATTTGGACCAGAGCAAAACTGTGCAATTTTTTCCTTGGTCTCCAACGACGCCCTTGACGCCACCGACGGTGGGTTTTTCCTGAAAGTCCAGGAAAAATAAATACAGAAGCTTGCCGACGGCGCCCTTGACCCCGCCGATGGCAAGACCGACGAGATGGTAGCTTCTAGAGTTTGAATGGCGTTTATTGGCAGTTTTTTTATAGGAGTTACCCTTTTAAACTTCCAAATTTGATTCCTGAGTTCATATTTCCCCCAAAAATGAAGTGAAACTCCACCAATTTCATTCTTATGACGTCCAATTCCCCTGATAATCCTAGAATGCGAGTACTCAGTCGGCAAAAGTTTATTAGTGCGGAAGTGCAACAAATCTTCAACAAGTTACTGACGAAGAAAAGATTGATCAAGGAACAATGATTCATAAATCAAGGATTGAATAATCCCTCTACGAAAATTAAAGAGGTGATAGTGCAGCAAAGATGGGAAGTGCTGTGCTATACTACCGCCGCCGTGGTTGATCCTGTGGTAAAAGAATTTTATGCAAATTTGCACGAAATCAACGAGGAAGTCATTTATGTGCGAGGTTGATGGATAACTTTCACTCCTACATGGATCAATGAATTATACATGATTGAGAATGTTTCTATCTGCCACTATTCTAACTTCTTCTCGATAAGAAATTAAATGAATGAGATTTACCAATATTTAACGGACGAAACTGAAGACTGGGAAATGAGAGAAAATGGGTATGTTAGTTTTTCTGAGACACTCCTAAATCCCATTTCGAAACATTGACACTTCATCATTTCTGTAAAACTATTACCGGCAATGAAGATCGGTAAAGTTTATAAAGAAAGTGTTATTCTAAATTACTGCATCCAAAGGGGACTACCGATCGATATTGGATCAATAATTGTGAAGTTGGTTTTGGGCTTGATTGTTCATGGAACAAACCCTTCCACAATTTTCTCACTTTGCAGTCAGTTCCAAGTATCCTACAAAACTGGGAAAAGGTACTTCTACATTGGAAGCCTTTGGACCGAACTGAGAGATTCCCAGCTTTTGAAGATGAAAATGACATGACTATTATAGTAGATCAAGCATCTCAGAATTCACTGCCAGTTCAACCCTTGGTTCTTGACAAGACTCTGGTAATCCTGCGCAAAATCAAGAAATTGGAGAAGGAGGTACAAAATGTCATGAATGAATTTAATAATATCTCCAATTTCTTCGATCAACTAGACTGGAGGATGAAAGAACAATTTTCTTACTCTCGACATTTAGAAGATAATTTAAAATGGCTGATGAGGAGGATGAAATTAATAGATACTGAAGAATTTTCATACCGACCCTTCTACAACCTCTAATTAATAAGTGATCTCAGAGGAGAATCTCAATCTTAGAGGAGAATCTAGTATTGAATCTGATGAATAGTAGATTTATATTACTACCTGTCTGTTTATGTATGTAATTTAATTTGATTTTTATGTTTTCTTTGTTTTAGAATTATGCTTTTAGGTCTCTGTATAGTTGAGACTAAGTATAAGATGTTTTGTTTTCAGCATTTTGAGTATTGTGGCTTGGATTGCGAC
>NW_018222476.1:1953-3725 GCF_001263595.1 Phalaenopsis equestris
CACCAAACCCTTTGAGCCCGCGGCCGGCGCCCTCGACGCCGCCGACGGTGGATTTTTCTCGAGAGTTATGTTTAAATTTCAATAGAGCGCGCTGATGGTGTCGAACACCCCGCAAATGGTTAGCTCACAACAAAACACCTTTAACCATGATTTTGTCCAGTCAACTGCCACTATTCATCATCCCCTTCCTCATAAAAAAGCAATTTTTGACCTAGGGCTTGAGAGATCTTGGATTTGGGGCATTTTCAAGGCTTTTTGACGCCGGATTTGATCATCTCTAGGTAAGAGCTTCACTCCAAACAAAAAATATTTGATTTTCACCATGAATTCCTTACACATCGAGGAGACCCAAAAAATTTGAGAATGTGATGAAAGTATTGGGAAGAAATTCATGGAATTTAGTGTTGAACTCTTAGAATTACTTTTGGAAGCCATTATTTTCATATTTAAAGTATATTTTGGAATTTTTCTATGATTATGATTAGATTAAAATGGCTCCACATTAAAAGAGATGACTTGAGTTCAACGAGTCTCGCTTTGTCAATGAGAAAGCTCAATCAAGATTTACTTCTGTATTTGAAGGAAAGAAATGCATACAAGATCGAGTTTTTGAAAGTTCGGGGGGAGAAATTGAGTAAGTTTTTGCCGAGCGGAGGTGGGAAAACTTCAGTTACACCACCAATAAAGCTGCTGCAAATATCGTGAAAGAGTTTTATGCCAACGTGCTCTATTCTGAAGATGGAATCGTTCAAGTGCGGGGATTTTCTGTTGAATTTAGTGTCGCCCGCATTAACACCTTTTACGAAGTCTCAGACTCTCTGCCACTATGAAACCTTCGGTATAATGAAAGGCCCACTGAATGATGTGATCAACTTTCTCACTGATGGGAAAGGAACGTGAAAGATAAAGCAATGAGAACGGGTTAATTTTTCTGCTTCCATGCTAAATGCCACATCTATGGCGTGGCACTATTTTATTTACTCTAATCCGTTATCGACCTATCTCCATAGTGAGGTAACTAGAGATAGAGCTATTTTGAATTTTTGTATTCGGAATAATAGAAATATAAATGTTGGGAGAATTTTTTTTAAGAATATATTGACTACAGCAAGGAGTGAAACAAGTGGAGGTCTTATTTGTGCACTTTGTCAACTTTCTGGAGTGGAAGCTGGAGGAGATGAGGAATGGGTTCACCTTATGAAACCCATTAGTAAAACTAATTTAAAAACTTATGAATCCCTTGAGAAATGGAGAACTAGAAGTAGGAGTCAAGAACCTTCTACTAGTAGAGATGTCCCATTTACAAGTTATGACCTTCCTCCTTCTAGTTCCCCTACCCTAACTGACTTGATGAATTAGTTGAACATGCAACGGAGGAGTATAGAATTAATAAATGAAAGGATTGGAGGTTTAGAACGTTGACATGATTATGATAGTGAGTACCTTCAGAGGCATTGAAATTTTGAGATAGCTTACTACGAAGCTCAGGCCTAACACTACAGAGGTGAGCCTGATGTTACTTTTTCTGAGTGCTCCCGATATACTCAGTCTCAGCCCGATCCACCTGCTGATCAAGGAGATGAAGATATAGTTTGGGATTTTGACATTTGATAGAGTTGATGTACTTGTACTTGTACTTTTATTTTTTGTGATCTTTTGTAATAGAAATGGATGTTTGTGTGTATTTGAATTTTCATTTTTATTGTTAAGTTGTACTTGGATAAATTTTAACTTTTGTTAAAGTTAGTGTGGTAGTTAAATTTGCATGTGTA
>NW_018222477.1:0-1459 GCF_001263595.1 Phalaenopsis equestris
AATGATATTAGGCTCAATTTAGAGCCAAAGTTGATAAGAAAAGACCCCCTTTTCCTCCCTTCGCGCCCCTTTGCACCCTTCAACCACTTTCCACTCTCTTCCAAGCAATTCCACATTCCCTATAGCCACTTAGAGTCCATTTAGTCATTTTTTTTATAGTTTTAAGTTTTTGAGGTGAGTTTAAGTGTGAATTCTTTTTTAAGAGTGTTGGAGAGGAAGATAAGTGAGATATTTCTTCTTCCTACGTTTCGTAAGAGAGGCTACAAAGAATTTGCTTTGAGAAAGAGTTTCAAATAAGTGTTGTTTGTTTATTATTGTTGTATGAACTTTTCCTTATATATGAAATTTGTGTTTTGTTGTATCTTTCTCATGAAGTCTGAGTAGTTTTCTTTATCTTTCTCCCTACTATGAGATATGGTGAAATGAAGAGATAATTTGGATGTGCCAATGTTGAAATATAAAAGAAATTGTGATGGTTTTTCAACTCCGTTTGTAATTTACTTATTGATATGACCAATTGAATTGTTAACATATTTTATGAAACATATGATCCGGGAAATGGAGCATGAGTTCTATAACATAGTGAGAATCACATTTAATTCCATGAAGGAGTATTTTGTTCATGGAATTAAGTGCAAATAAACAGGGAAATATATATTGTTGGGTGTGTAATTGAAGATTTTAGGGAAACAGACTAAAATCCCCAATTTGATCTTAGTGTTTAAGAACTAAAGTGAGAATTAGCCTTCAGGGGAAGGGAAGTGGGAGTGTCTAAAAATATTATATATTTTAGGTGTATCACCTAGCCACAAATTTAGGGACTAAACCTAAGATTAGTCAATAATTTTCTAAAACATTGAATCAGGGCAGAGAATTAAAATTGCTCCTAATTTGCGCAATACATATTTAAACCAATTATTTCATCTCATTTTACCAAAATCTCATTTTAGTACTTATTATAGTGGGAAAGAACCTTTTTCATATTAGAAAACTTCATCACATAAACATAGTTTAGTAGTTACTTATTGTTTAAACTTTGCATTTTAATTTTGCTAGTAGTTAATAATTTAATTCTGATAATATCTCAAACATTCAAAATTAGTGACCAATAATTTCGTTTTATTTCTGTGAATTTTCTATTTAATTTATCATTTCAAAAATTAAACCTTCATCGTGGGATTTATATAATATTTTGGGCTTAAACAGAAAGTCTTATATTACTTGAAAATGATACATATACTTTCATAAAATCGCAACATTAAGTGCTTAACTTTATTATTCAAAATACCACATCAAGATTTTGGCATCGTTATAAAGCGGAGTCAACTTTATGAATTTTACACAACTATATTTTCGGAAATCAAGTTTTTGGAGCTGTTGCCGAGGATAGTAATGGTAAATTAAATAGATTTGATAAATTAGGAAATTTAGAGATAAAATATAAAAAATAATATATATA
>NW_018222477.1:2921-3830 GCF_001263595.1 Phalaenopsis equestris
TCAACCGATAGAGACGTCTTAATTTAGTTGAAGTTGTAGTTTTGTGTGATGTTTGTGATTAAATTTTGAGTTATTTTATATTTTGAATGTTGTGGCGGTGAATTTTTATCTTGGTTGATTTTAGTTTTAGTTTTTTGTTTTGGTTTTGGTTTTGTGGCTATCCTGATAGTTTTAGTTTTTATACAGGGTGGTGTCATTTTTTATCATACAAATTTGCAGGTATAAAAGTACAGTATGAAAGTACAAGAAAGACAACGCTGAAAACTGTAAAAGCGTTCATGGCGAGTCTTCTCGTTCCACCACCTGAAACTTAAAATGCATTTTAAGGCAATTTATGGAGAGCAGGAAAAGTAATATTTTGGTACTTTTTCTAACCCTATGTCATATCTTAGTGGGTCCTTATGAGTTTAGTTAAGGATGATGTTTCCAAGTAAAATATATTAAGTTGAGTAGATCTCCGAGGTATCCAATAGATATAGATAAAGAAGCAGGTCCGTGCTACTCTCTCGCTGCCTAGTGGAAAATCTCAAGTTCTTTTAAACTTATTATGTTTCTTAATAAGTCATCCTGTAAATACCCTTAATGCTCAGTGAACATTGATGTCTCAATTATCCCTAAGAATAGGTTAATTGTCACTTGTGATTACATTTAAGAATTATGTGGGTGAAGACCCTTAAAGAGGCAAATTAGTGTTGTTGGAACACTTAGCCAAATTTTAACCCTAATTGGGCTTGTAGTGTTTGAAAGATGTTTTAATTTTAAATGATATTTACTTTTCTAATCTTTATTTAAATGAAACTTGATTTAGCCTAAGTCACTACTAAGCCTTTAAGACCTAGGTGAGTGTCTTAATTAGCTTTGAAAAGATTAAGCTTTAGGCGGTCATAATTCATGATTTGAATTTTATTT
>NW_018222477.1:4143-4344 GCF_001263595.1 Phalaenopsis equestris
TGGATCAATTAAGAGATCAGAGGAGAAAATATGATTTTTCAAAATTTGGTTTAATTTATATAATTATTTTCATGCATAAATAGGATTTTTCAAAGAAAATTCCTAACTTGACCAATGTAAATCCTAATCCTTTAACATTTTTACTAGAGGTAAGTTTACACAAGGAAAGTCTTTGGACCAAATTTAATGATTTTTTGAATT
>NW_018222478.1:0-4918 GCF_001263595.1 Phalaenopsis equestris
TATCTAACACCTAAAACCTCTTATTACAACTAAAAAAGTGACATTTTTAATGTGATATAAGAAATTTTGGTAGCATAAATTTTAAAAAATAAATTTTAGGTGTTATGCATATGCATAGGAATTGGGCTAAAAACTTTGATTGTGCGTATATCTGCCCCCAACATAAAATATTAACATGGAGACACCTGATTATGCAGACTAGTCCAACTTATTGTTTATTTTATGAGCTGAAGTTACAGCTAACAACTTACAAAGATCGTTTATTTTTATTCGGCCTCCGCATTAACATCCATTTAAGTCATCCTGGAATTGAGTTCTGCGGCATTGACCCGTCACCTAGCCCCCGCCGACAGTCCAGAAACGCAGCTAGGGCAAACCTCCATGTCTCTTTCACAAGTTTTAATGCGCACGAAATTATTTGAATTACAGCTTTTTGAGATTGGTTTTGTAGTTTTTCAACTCATAATTAAATCAGTCTTTGAATGAGAAAGGCAATATATTTCCAAGGTTAACGAAATGTAGTATTAATTTGGTGCGCCAATAAATGAGGAGGAATACTCGAGCTCTTCTTTACATTCAGTTGGAAGGTGGTCAAGCCCTATGGAGTGAAAGATGGTGCATGACTTGAAAAGAGTCAGTGGTCTGATTAGCTTGAGTTAGCCAAGTGCGTTAACAAAAAAAATTTGAGACGTAAGTAATTTATTAATTTTTATTTCTTGTGTTGAGGATGCCATGATAAGAGGCACATGTGCAATTATAATTAAACGTTAATTAAATAAAGCATTATGTATAATTAAAAAAATTATACTAACTCGTATTGTATGATTAACGATTATATTGTGTTTAATCTGAATATGTCCTGTGAATCACACTTAAAGAATAGGGTATAAAACATGGGAGAGAAAAAGAAAATGTGAGAAAGGGAGGGTAAACAATAAGAATATGATTCTCTTCAAAGTTACTCATTAACCCTTACTATAGAAAAGACCACCCTATTTATAGACAATGGGGCATAAAGTGAAAAATTGCATGGATGCCCCTTCATTAGGGATCTATAGTTCTTGGGTCGGTAAGGTACATTTTATTAATTCTGATGAGTTTGGGTCGTCGGTCAGGCATGATGTTCCTTCAATCGCCCCGACATTACTCGATCAGCTTGAATTAGTTGATCAATTGTTTCGGTGTAACAGTTGTTTGTTGAGCGTTGGATGGGACACTCAATCTGTTAGGTTAAAACTAAGCTGTCAGGCAGAAAGTGAATCACCTAATCTGATAGGTAGTTGATCCGCCCCAAGTGTGTGTGTCACAATGATGTAAGTGATGACTTTCTCACCAAAAACTTGATTCACTCCTCATTAAATTGATTAAGTCCTTAAAATTAAATATTCTTACACACCGGGGTTTCTCATGCAAATATATGTATCAATAATACAAGTCTCTATTGAGTCCCGATATCGATCCTACAGGAAAGGTGGTAAGGACTCTAATCAAAGAAGTTCTAGTCAGCTACGATAGGATCTTAGTTTGGAATGTAATTTAAAGTGGTCTTTCTAACAGTTATTCCTAAATTATTGCACTAAATTTAAAAATTTAATTCTAAATATTCTTACTGGTTTTGGTCATATCAAGATATGAAGGATACAAATCTCTTGTGAATACATAATTGGAATAGTGGGATAAGATACTAAGAATATAATGTGGCTAGTGATAATAAGAGCATGAATGTAGGTTACCCTTATTTGAGTGTGTAACAAAGTCTGGTTTAGTTTAGTAAATGTTTATGTCTGTCACCCTAGGAACTTCTAAGTTAAATCCCCTCAAAGCTTATCTCCATATCTAATTACATTTTTTTATGAACTAATTTTTCTTCATTGATAAGTTCAAAGTGGTTTTTCGTAGTTGATAAAGCCATAGTCCTCTCAGATCTTTAAGGGTTTGCAACAAGTTTTAACATACCAAATGACTAAACTCGTTAGTAAATTAAGCATGAAGTAAAACCATAAAATTAAGATTAAAAAATTAATTCTATGAGTGTCTTTGCATTTTAAATATCCTACATATGCAATCTTCTTATAATTTAGCCATTGTGGGAGGGATACACTTCTCATTTTGAGTTATCTATATCCCTTAAAATGCTAAAAATTAAAACAAAGTTTAATATGCCCTAAGAGCATTTCAATCAATTTGCAACAATACTAAAACTACAAATCCATAAGAGCATTTAGTTCCAGAGGACTTATACCGAGCAAAAAAATCGGTTATCAAGTTTTGGTTAAAAATAAAAAGATTAGTTGTTGCGATAACGATTGCATGTTATTTTATAAGAGCAGAGCAGCAGAGACTCAGTGCAGATTCTATACTTCTCTGATATTTAAACCGCAAAATAAAAAAAATAAGTCAGAAACAAGTTCTTTACAAGCATCTCTTCTATCTTCTACTTATTTCACGTCATAAGAGATTATTTGCTTCCTCATATACTGCTCCACATATGACGTGGCATCATAGTAGGTCAAGCAATATCAATTCAATGATTCATCCTATAGATGGAGAGGAATGAAAAAGTTTTGATCGTTTACATCCCCAATTTTCTGTGGATCCATGTGATGTGAGACTAGGCTTATGCTCGGATGGCTTCTTATAGTACAATCAGACCATGACACCTTACTCTTGTTGGCAAGCGATCATTACACAATATAATTCCCCCCACCCCCACCCGGAGATGTGCTTGACAACACCCTTCTTATTTCTGACTTTAATTATTCTCGATCCTAGAGTCCTAAAGGTCGAATTGATGTATATTTTTTGGCAAGGAGGTATCATTACTTATGATGTTACATTGAAACAAAATTTTATGATGAAAGCAACATTTATGTAGATGATAGGTGATTTTCCAACTATGGAATGTTATCAGGTTGGAGCACTGAGGTGGACGTTAGCATGTCCATATTACATGAATTCATCTAAAGCATTCACACTTCAACATAACAAGAAGAATTCATGGTTTAAATATCACCATATGTTTTTAAAATTTGGACATCCCTTTAGGAGGAACAGAAGTGTATTCAAAAGAAACAAAATTGAGAAATCTACATTATATCTAGTAGTAGTTCAGAAGATTTATTTCAGATAGTTACTGATATTCCAAAGATTGTTGTTTATTCCAACCTATCTTCACATCATCTATCAGGCTTTGGTGTTTTTTTATAACTAGTCAAAGAAACCTTTTTTTGTGATCTACCTTACTAGAAGGATAACATGATTAAGCATAATTTCATTGTGATGCACACAGAGAAAAGTTTTTTGACAATATATTCAATATTGTGATGGATGTTAAAAAAAAAAGTAAAGATAACGTGAATGCCAGATTAGATTTGAAGAAGATTTGTAGAAAGAGGGAGCTAGAGATTCAAGAAACTATTACTAGAAAGCTTTTGAAGCCCAAAATAAAATATTCTCTTACTTTGACATAACGTACATCAATTTGTGAGTGGCTCCAAACACTGAAATTCTTGAGTATATATGTTTCAAATTTGAGTCGTTGCATTGAGTTGGAGTCCAGAAAGATATTTAGAATGGAAAGCTATGATTGTCAAATTTTTCTTCAAAATTTGTTGTCAACCTCATTTAGCTACTTGTCAAGTGATTTTTTTAATCCCCTGATTGAAATTAGTGTGTTCTTCAAGCAGATATGTGCATCTCATTTGAATGTTGTTGCCATACGATAGTTAGAAGTAAACATTTTGATAATATTTTACAAGCTTAAAAGAATAATTCCAGCTAGTCTTTTCTACTCCATGGAGCATCTGTCAATATACCTACCACATGAAACCTTACTTGGTGGACCGGTACAGTAATTATGGTAGTATCCATTTAAGAGCTACATAGTAGCAATTTAGTGAACAAAATTTCTAACAAATACTTCATAAATAATATTGTGAAATAATTACATTACAGATTTTGGAATAAACTGAAGCGAACTGTCAAGAATAAAGTACGACCAAAAGGATTCATATTTGAGGCATGTTAACTGTAGGAGACTACCTCTTTCTGCTCCTATTATTTTATGTAAGAAGATTCCACATCATTGGGTGTGGTGTCTCCCACGAAACTTTCTATTTTTTAGTAGTTTGGTATAACATCAGGGAAGTGCACATCACATTATCTCTGTGATCAGGAACTTTGAATAGTGAAACTTTATGTTCTTATAAATTAAGACGAAGTTCAACCCTTTATTGTGTAAGACACTAAATTCTATTAATAGTTTGTTCCTCCGGGTGAAAATAATATCATGGCTAATCCATAATTTTTTTCATCGTAGTAACAATTTATTCTTAGATTCATTGTGCTCAGTTGAAGATGATATCTGACCGCGACTTTATATATGCTTAAAAATATAAGTAATTAATTCTGCTGCTAAAAAATTTAATTCATCAGCAACTGTATCAAAACTTAATAACAGTTATATATTTGATAAAGGTGTATGTATAAAATATTCAATAATTGTAAAGTCACACTTATCAACGCAAGTATACGTATCGCTCAAGTAATATAGGGCTCTAATGGAGTCTTAGATATCGATTCCACAGGGAGTAATATTAGAACTACGAACTAAGATTTTAGAAAAGAAATACTTTAATCACAATAATGGAATTCAATTTGCTTATCTGTCACTAATAGGCAATTGAAATAAATATATAATTTAATAACTATTAAATAACTAAATATACTAATGAAATTTTTAATGTGATATTCAATATATAAGAAATTGTCATTCTCCTTGTCAAGAAATTATAGTGAATGGATAAAGTGAATTAGTTTAAATTATATTGTGTCAAATAGGAGCATATCTATTCTTTACACTTTGGTCCAGGCATAAAGAACATTGACTAATCCTACGCTTGTTTACTGAATCTGCAGC
>NW_018222478.1:5957-7970 GCF_001263595.1 Phalaenopsis equestris
TAACTATTACTTGTCCTCAAGTAATTTTAGTACTATATAAAAGTTATGATCTATTGTAGTAAAATTTTAATTCAGAAATACTATAAGTTTTATTTAAATAAATATCATAGTGAGATTTTCAAAAAAAAATGAAGTAATTGAATTAACTCTGTAGCTACAAGAATATCTACTCATCAAGTTTAAGAGTTCTAGTCTTCTATTCATTTCAAGAATGACTATATGTTGCAATATTAAGTCACTTTGAATATTCAAAAGATAGGAACTTCATGAGAGCTCTACTAGTAAAAGATCTATTTCATAAATATAAGTTCAGGAATGTATTTTGGTTTTCCCTTTAGGTAGGTCCAATGAAGTCAATTTTTTATTAGGCATATCCTCAAGCTTCTCCTCACTTCCATAATTTTTTCTTTCTTTTCTCTTTTTCATTTGGATTGCTTTCAACCCTATATATTTTTCTTTTCTTTTCAGGGATTGTTTTCATTCCTTTCTTTTTCCTTTTTCAAGTGAGGATTACTATATATGGATAGTCTTTAATGTTTGAAACTTAAAGTATAAATATTTCATAGTTTTTTACATCATTAAGCCCCAATCTTTTCTTCTCAAATCAATTTCTAGATTCTTAATACTTCAAAATATCGTTTCCTTTACTTTAAATAGTTAACTATAGTCTTATTCTCTTATACTAAATATCTTAAGTTACAAAATTAATTTTCATTACAAAAATATTTCTTTAAATCTACCATAACATTTAAATAGCTAAAAAATATAGTTACCTGAATTAAATTCTCAACATAAAATCATATAAATAATTTTTGAAAAGAATAAAAAAATATGTTGAGATTTATGATATTGCACATTAAAGAAGGGTATTTTTGATGTTTTATTATAGGTATGATGAATTATGGTCATTGGAGCAAAAGGATGCAAAAACTGTGCAATTTGGAGCAAAAACTAGCAAGAAATGAAATTTTGCCATCACCTTTCGATAAGTCTTTCGATGTTTAATCTATTTTACACTTCTTGCATATTTTTGAATGAGATTACACTTCAAAGGAATGTTGTTTTCATAGAAGGTTGTTTTTATACTTATTTTGTAAGGCTATCTGTTTGGAACACAACACAACTGAAATGGGGCGAACAGAGCTAAAATAGAGTCAAACGGAGCGAAACGGTGGACCTGCGCAGTCTGCTCGCCGACGGCGCCCAAAACGGCGTTGACGGCAAGATTTACCCGAGAAGACCGAAAAATGACAGAGAAGCTCGCCGGCAGCGCCCTCGAGCCCGCCGACGGCCCCCGCGATGACTACGGGCCAAATTCAACGTATTTGGACGCTTTTTGAAAGGACTCTTGTGGCAACTCTTCAAACTTCATCCCTACACTTTAAAAGAATGAATTTAGGTTAGAAAAAGTGGGTTTTGTGTGAGAGGAATGTTCAGAAAAGTGTGGAGGAAGTTTAGGGTTTTTAGAATAGGAGTAGAATTGTAGATTTCTACCCTTTTGGAGAGATTGGAGAGGAGATTGTGAGAGAATTTGTAAGGAGATGTTCTAGCATTGCATGGATCGATGGGGGACTTATCGGCGGGAGACTTTGTGAGAGAGATATTCATCTTTCTTTCAAAGGGAAAAAATTAAGTTAAAGAAAAATGTTTTATTTTACAAAGTTAATGTAGCAATATTTATTAGAGCAAGTGGATTTGCTTTAGTTAAATGAAGTTTCTATTTTGTTTTATTCGTGCTTTGTGATGGGCTTCTCTTACTCTCTCTTCTTGTTTGGAAATAATGGTATGAGAAGATTATGACGTTGTATTTATTTTACTTTTCTTTTGTAATCAGTAGAATTCATGTTTAGGATTTTGTGAAGCATGTTAGAGGCGAATTTAATTATCAATGTGATGGTTTTTAATTGCACTTTATTTATATTACAATAAAGGCCTGTTGTAGTGTTAAAATTTGTTGTAATTACATTAAGACTAGAGAGTTGTGTAATTCTCAACAAAGTTGAACCACATTCA
>NW_018222479.1:0-1052 GCF_001263595.1 Phalaenopsis equestris
TATATGTTGCAATATTAAGTCACTTAGAACATTCAAAAGATAAGAACTTCATGAGAACTCTAATACTCCATTACTATATCTGGATAGCCTTTAATGATTTTGAACTTCATTTTTCTTTCCCAAAATTTGAAACTCAAAGCGTTCCTTTATCTTATAAATATTTCATAGTTTTTACATCATTGATCCCCAATCTTTTCTTCTCAAATGAATTTCCAGATTATTAATACTTCAAAATATAGTTTCCCTTACTTTAAATAGTTAATTATAATCTTATTCTTTTATACTAAATATCTTAAGTTACAAAATTAATTTTCATTACAAAAATATTTCTTTAAATCTTCAAGTTATTTAATAGTTACAAAAAATATAGTTACCTGAAATAAATTCACTACATAAAATCATATAAATAATTTTTTTTTGAAAATATTGAAATAGAGGACATCTAATAGTTAATCATTTTCTTCCCTCCCCCAAACTTAAATTTTTCAATATGAAATAATATAGGTGGAAAGAAAAACTCTAAATATAAATTATACCTCAGTATTTTAGGTATTTCCATCATTCTGAAATTTTGCAGTACAGTCTTTCTCAGCATTTCTACTTCACCTGGTCTGTAACATTAGGAGTTTTCGAGGAATTTCTAGGTAATGAAATTTTGAAATAAGTATAAAACTAAAACATTAAACAAGCATAATATTTCCTAACACAACCACAATACTAAACAAAATAATTACAATTAAAATGCAAAAATAAAGATCACATTACATTACAATCAACAAAATACTACTCAAAATAATTATAACACTAACTTTATAACAAAAATTAATAATCATCCAAGTACAACGTGATATTAAAAAATGAAAGTCCAAATACACAAACATCCATTTCAATTACAAAAAAAAATCATAAAAATAAAAGTACAAATATAAGTACATCAATTACATTCAAATATCAAAATCACAAGCTATATCTTCGTGGCCTTGATCAACAGGTAGATCGGGTTGATACTGCGTATACCGGAGGCACTCAAGAAAAGTAACATCAAGCTCACC
>NW_018222480.1:0-1539 GCF_001263595.1 Phalaenopsis equestris
AGGAAAGGAGGAGTAGCTATGACTGTGAATGAACAAAATGAATTAATACCTATTAGACAAGTCCTAGAGTGGCGAATATGCATTAATTATAGAAAATTAAATCTTATCACTAGGAAAGATCATTTTCCACTACCCTATCTATATCAAATGCTGGATTGACTAGCCGGGCATAAATACTTTTGTTTTCTGGATGGATATACCGGTTTTCATCAAATACAAATAACTTCTGAGGATAAAGAGAAAAAAACTTTTACCAGTTTCAAAGATGTATGATGACAATTTTTTGTGATTTAATTGTAAAAGGGATTGAAGTATTTATGGATGATTTTTGAGTATTTGGAACTTCATTTGACTCATGTTTAGAACATTTATCAAAAGTTCTTAAGCATTGTGAAGAAATAAATATAGTCCTTAATTCGGAAAAATGTCATTTTATGTCAGCAAGAGGAATTGTATTAGGATATAAAATATCAAAAAAAGGTATGGAAGTAGATCCTGCTAAAATTCAAGTGATCGCTAATTTACCTTATCCAACAAATGTAAGGGAAATTAGGAGTTTTTTAGTACAAGTTGGAATCTGCAATTCTACAGGTGATATATTAAAGACTTTTCAAAAATTGTTAAGCCCTTATGCCATTTATTGGAGAAAGATACAATTTTCAATTTTGATAAAGAGTGCCTAAAATCTTTTATGTTATTAAAAGAAAAATTAGTCACTGCACTAATTATAGTTTCATCAGATTGGGGAAAACCTTTTGAACTGATGTGTTATGCTAGTGATTATGCTATTAGAGTTGTTTTAGGACAAAAATATGATAAAATTTTTAAAGTTATTTACTATGTTAGTAAAACTCTTAATAAAACTCAAATTAATTATACAACAACTGAAAAAGAGTTATTAGCAATAGTATATGCTTTTGATAAATTTAGATCATGTTTAATTGGAACTCATTGTGTAGTGCATACATATCATTATGCTATTAAGTATTTAATGAAAAAGAAGGATGTTAAACCTAGACTTATAAGATGGATTCTTCTTTTGCAAAGAATTTGATTTTGTAATAGTAGATCGGAATGGGACTGAAAATCAAATTGCTGATCATTTGTCCACGCTTGAATTAGAAAAACCACTATGTTTTGAAAATGAAATTAATGAACATTTTTCAGATGAAAAATTGTTCACTATTAATGAGTGGCGTGTTCTGTGGCATGCTTACATTATGAACTTTATTGTTAGTAATATTATACCCTATGGAATGACATACCAACAGAAGAGAAAATTTATTTCTGAAGCTAAGACTTATTTTTAGGATGAAAACAAGGAAATGATCTGATTATTCGATGATGTGTACCATTAGAAGAAACTTATGAGATTATCAAAAAATGTCATAATTCTGATTTTAGGGGACATTTTGGTGTTGATAAAACAACATACAAAATTTTACAATCTAGATTTTATTGGCCTACAATTTTTAAAGATGTTAATGCTTATATCAAAACTTGTGATAGATGTCAAAGAGTAGGCAATTTTTCTAGAAG
>NW_018222481.1:0-251 GCF_001263595.1 Phalaenopsis equestris
ACCAAGCTAGATACTATCAACAAGTTCTTGCATTGTTTAAACTTGTTAAATGTTTGCAATTGTTAGAAGGCATGGTTGTCCAACCCACTTCGGTGTAAGAAACTTCAGAATATTTTTTATCTCTCATAAGGGGCTGGATATTAGCCAAGGTGAAGATTTGTTAGGTATATGTATTTCTCCTATATTAGTCAAATTGGAGATTTGTTAGGTATATGAATTTCTCTTAAGGGGTTGGATATTCGCCAAGGTGG
>NW_018222482.1:0-6394 GCF_001263595.1 Phalaenopsis equestris
AGATTGGCTAAAATTGTTGATGGCAACTGTGATGCCAGGTTGAGATAACATGAAACATAATAGTTGATTGTTAAATGTCAATATTGACATAATTCAATGAGACTGTCTCTATTAAAAGCATTAAATTGATAGTGAAAGCCCATGGGTGTGTGCTTTAGTTTGCTAATAAGAAAATTCATATCCGCAAAGAGTAATATAGTGATGTGTTTTCAAGAAAGAATGACACCAGTACTTGATTGAGTCATTTGTAGGCCAACCAAAACATGCATCTTGATCAAAATATGCATCTTGATCAGTCAGATCCATTAATTGCATGAATGCCTTAAGCCAAACATAATAAAATTTGAATCTGATGCATAAAAACATATACAATTAAGACTTTATCCTATTTTTCCACCGAATTACATCAAACAAAACTCTCTATCAAGTTCATAGTTATACTTTAGTAAGTTGCTTCCTTTCATAGATCATAGGATAGGCTAAAGAAAAATAAATGAATGTCCCACAAGCCTGCACATTATTCTTTTTATAGGGTTTAGGGATTTTATTTGTGATTATTTGTGCCTCTGAGTTTCATGTTTGTCATCATTAAGAAAAATGGAGCTAGCAGCCAAAAGATCATTCAGCAAATATGCATTTCCAAGATATATTCTCTTATCATGATAAGACCTTTTTGTTGTAAAGTGTAGCCCAAATGATGACAAATTGTTAAATACAATCGACATGGATAAGTCTCTTTGTGAATTACGAGAGTATACGCTCCAACATACGACAAAGTAACAATACAGTAGGGCTCTCGAAAAAGTTTGTTACTCGTGAACAGTTTGTGTTCGGCTCGTTCGTTAAGTAAATTAGCCAGAGCACAAACAAGATTTTAAAGCTCAAATTGTAAACGAGCTGAACACAAGCAACTCTTTGTTCGCTTGCGTTCGGCTCGTTGTAGCTCGAAATAAAAAAAAAAAATTATGTAATTATTTATATAATAATATTACATCTATTATTTATATAATAATATATTATATATATTTATATCTAAATTTAAATCATAACATATCGTGTGATAATGTGGTTAATAACTTCTTTTGTATACAATTGGTCCAGGTTCGAATCTCATATTTTACATCTATTTTTTCAATTTAACTTTTACAAGTCAATTTCGAGCTGAACATGAACACAAATATTTAAATCGAGTCAAACACGAGCACAGTGTTCACGAGCCGATTTCGAACACGAGCTATTTCGAACAAGCCGAACACGAGCCAAACCTGAGCTCACTCAAGCTCGGCTCATTTATAGCCTAGTATACAGTTTATTTATAAAAATAATTTTATGGTTTTGATTATTAAATGCATAATTGATAGGTCTTAGAATTCCTTATGATTGAATAAATCAAGGTTGAGAATTTAAAATAGCATAGAAATGAATGATTGAATATTTTTAAAATAAGAGGTTTGATAATATATTAACAGTATTATATGCCATTATAGTAAATATATTATTTTAAGAGAATATTTTCATTGTATTAATACAACTTCATATTTAATAAAAAAAGCGACTTATTTATTAATTAAGAGAAAAAATATAAGAAAAATCAATGGTTAAATATACATATTCATACATACCTCGTTGTAGATGCTCTATATTAGACAAGCCTTGCAGTCTGTGGGTGCATCTCCCAATTTCATTGGCAAGAAGTGTCATATATATATATAGATTAAAATTTATTAATCTCTTTCAATGTGAAAAATAGAAATGATAGTCGATCAACAAAATTATTTCAATATCTGGCATGAATGTCGAGACACGACATGAATCTCAAGATAATTTTTGAGCGAAGAATGTTTAAACTTCAATTAAATATCATTCATTATTCTGACTTTAGCAAACTTAAAATTAAACTGACCGGCTCGATGCGATAAACAAAAAGGTATTGAAGTTGGTCCAATCTCAGTCAAATAAACCCGAATAAAGTAGTTAAGCCACTTTTGAGAGTTTTCAATGCCTAATTAGATGTTCAAATGAATTCCAAATACGACAAGATTATAACCAAATCAAGCATATAGACAAGACAAATCTAACGAACCCAAAATTGATCCATTCTGATATCATTAAGACACTCAAATATTCATAAAGCATTGTCTGATTAAAGGAACTTCTCTGGGTCGTTCGATGAAGTGGTTGTGAATTATTCCTCATAGTGTTAACCTTTAAGTTTGGGGGATTTTGGGGTGTTGAAAAGAATGCTTAAATTCCTTTATGTTTTACAAATTTTTATGGATGAAATTGTACTTTAAAGAAATATATTTCATATTTTTTTAAGGTACAATAAGTGTTGGATGTTGAGCAATGTGGAGGAGAATTGGAGCAATGTGAAGGAGACTTGGAGTAAAAGTGCTTATAGGAGACTGGTGCCTAGGCGCTAGACCTTGGGGTACATAGGCTCCAGTCTAAGCCTAGCAACCCGAGAGATTGGCACCACTTGGCTTCTAGGCGTCGTGATACTGGCTCCTAGGAGCCATACCCACGGGCGACTAGGTGACTAAGCCTTGTTTTGCATACAGAGAGACTGGCGCTTAGGCGCTAGCCCTTGGGCGCCTAGGTGTCAACAACTGCCCGAGACAGTTTTGGATAATTCAATCACATGTCTTGAAGAGTTATTCAAATGGACAAGGAAGGTTTGTTGGTTATGTTTTGTAGTGTATTAATGTGTCTATGTGATATAGTTAAAAGGTTGGCTCAAGCATTAAGGGAGATAGAGTTTATGTTAGGGATTTGGAGAGGACTACAGTTCTAAAGTGAGGAGAGTTTAGGACAACAAAAAGGAGTCAAGAGATATTTGGTGGAGCATTTTTTAAAGCTTTGTAAATGAGAGAAAGGTAAGTTTTCAATGAAGCTTGTGGTATATTCTTTGTACACAATTATTTAGTGGAATTCTTTAATTTTCAATGAAGCTTTGTGATATATTCTTCATGTTTTCTAAGTAGAACTCTTTACCTTACCTTGGGATGTTTGAATAGGATTTATAGAAGTGCAAAATGTTTTTAAAATTTTTCTTAAGTATTTAATGTGATGATTAATATTTAAAACTTCATTTACTTTAATTCTGGCCAAATGAATCGTTAAAATGTGTTGTGATCCATAAGAAATCGGGAGAGCTATGATATAATCAACTAGGTTAATCACATCGAACTATAGGCTATGGTGCTAGTACTTTGTAGAGAGATGCAGATGTTAGAGAAATATTCTTTGATGGATTCAAAATGGGATTTAAGTTATTGAAGTTGTTTTAACCAATCATCTTTATGCACTCGGGAGAGGGCAAAGAAGAGAGTTTCTTATATGTTTTAATAGCAACATTTATAATTGCCACTTTACATTTTTTATGCTCCACTCAAATCATTACAAGGGAGGGTAACTTTATAACTTGGTATTAACCAATCTAGATAAATTAAGTAGGATTTCTATAGAATTTAACATTTAAAATAGTTTTCAGTTCAGTAGGAGTAGTTTGTAGAACTTTAACTTAATCTCAATTCCAGGTAAGAGCAAAAACTAGTTGGCTAGAACTTTTTCTAAGTCTAATTCTCTCATTCCCTATGGGATATGCCCTCAATCCTATGTCATAGATCAGTGGCCTTTGTCCACAGATCCTCATCCTGACTGTCCATTTTATCATAAGGCTAAAAGCATCTGGCAATCGTCAACGGTTGCATAAACCATGAGAGTAATCTAGACCGTTGATTTCCCCTTTGATTGATGGCCTAAGACAGTTGCCACCACCTATAAAAAGCGGTTGTTCATTCTTGTCGAGGTGTTAAGGGCTTTGTGTGTGTGTGTGTCTGCTTGGTACGCTACGCTTGCTCGGAGTAAGTGATCAAAGGAAGTGAATGAATCTAGTGGTGAAGCAATCTATTGTCAACCAGCGCTTTGTAAGTATTCCCTCCCTTTCCTTTCCTTTTTAGTTTAAGCATTTAATTTCAGCAATTTAAAAATGTAGTTTAGGCTAACTCAATAGCCTTGGATTAGGCTTGGGTTTGAACTCGACTCAAGTCAACACAACCCTGACCTAATCCTAATCCTTAAAATGGTTTAACCTAAACCCTAAAACCTAACCCAAACCAGACTCGACCTAGTTCAAGTCTGGCCCAACCTAACCTAAATCCTAAAACCTAACCTAGGTTTGAGTCAACCCAGGACTGTCCAAACTTAGACCTATCCTAGCTCTGGTCTAGCCCAACCTAACCCAAGTTTGACCCAACCCAAATCTGACCCGACCCGACCCAGCTCAGGTCCTGCCCAAACTAACCCACTTTAAACCTAGCCCAGTTCTGACCTCAAAAAACTTGAAACCACCTAATTAACCCAAAATATCTTGAAATCAACTAAATGACCCAAAACACCCCGGAACCACTCAATGCCCCAAAACAACCCAAAGCACCCAAATGATTAAACATACCTCGAAACCATCCAAATGACCCAAAATACTTTGATACTACTCAAACAACCAGAAACACCCCAAACCAATTAATGACTTGAAACAACCCCAAACCACCCAAATGACCCGAAACATTTAGAAACCATTCGAATAACCCAAAATATCCCAAAATTATCCATTTGACTTACAATGACCCGAACTACCCAAAATAAAATGTTTGATTCATGTTCAACCCTAAACCCTAATTTAATTCAAGGTTATTAACATGTTATCTTTGTGTTGTTTCAAGTGTGTGCTTCAAAACAAAAAATAACAAAAATATATTAAAAAAGGGAGGAGGAAAACCTCTTATAAAGGAGTTTTCTTCAAAACTTAGGAATTTCTTGATTTCTTAATCATGACTGACAAACTTAGAGAATCAAACCAAAACAAGAATTAAATATTGAACCCAAAATAAACATCTAAAACACACCAAGATAAGGAATAAGAATCATCCCTAGGAAGATCTGGCATGAACTCTCGGTTAGTGAAGCTAGACACCAAACTTAGGGTCATACACCTACCCAAGGTTAGTCTGACTATAGAAGCCTAGGTCAGTCTAAGTACCCTATCTAGCTCTAAGGACTAGGACCTATAAAAAACGAACCTACCCCTGAGGCTAGTAAGAATATCTTAGAAGGATGTAACCCATGGTTATTGATGAAAGTATTTCAGACTTTTGAGAACATGAATCCTCCGAGCTATGACATTTAAGGAGGATTCCTGGTTATGAGGTTGGTCATAATGGATATATATCAATGTGCCCAAAATAATGAAAAGTCATTGGCATCTTGACTGGGTAGATTATTCTCAAGGTATAGGTTAGTCGATCTTTTAGAATTCCTTATAGAGTTTAGGGTTTCATTTTACATCTAGAAACCTTTCTTACCCAACTCTTTTCCTAGTTTAGGATTTCTAATTATTTATGTTAGTCAAATCAAGTGTTTCTGATTAATTTTTTGACCTAACTTGATCAATTTAAGTTTTCTAAATCACCTCCCATTAGGTATAGTTCTCTATCTAGCCTCTTGTTTTGTAAGTCTCATCCATTTAAATCCCTCTCATCTAAAACTTAATCTTGAACAAGTTGGTTTATCATATTAATCAGGAGTTTTCTTTAGGGTCTATGATCCTAGAGATGTATTTAACTATGAGGGCATGCCTTTGTAGAATATGAGGTTCCTAGAATTAAATCTTGTCTTACATAGATGGGATAAAAATCTTGGTTGTGCAAACCCATAAGGATTTCCTCATCTAGATGATTAGGTCCATTTCGAAGTAAAATTCATATCCTTCAACGTACTATATTAATTTTTGAATGTTGTATCTAATCATTCAGATAGAAGTCTTCTGAGGTCTATGGTGGCAACATTAAAAAAAAATCCACCAGCTGCGTGAAAGAAGAAGGAGAGGGTTCAGGGCCTCGATGTGAAGGGCATAACATTCGAGGATGAGATCTCCTGTCTTTCTATGAGTTCTCTGACTTATCCTAGCTGGATTATGAGATGCTTGCCAGGCTGGTCATTGTAATGAAAGAAGAGCTCCACCTGTTGAGTGAACAGATGTTTCAAGGACAGCATAAGCTTGAGGATTCCATAACACGCATGATAGAGAGTTTGGCATATATTCGAGGCAAGTGATCGATGAGTTCTGTAGTTAGGAGGAGGAGGAGGAGGAGGATGGAGGTGATCATTAGGAGTTATGTTTTATTTTTCAGCAATATTTTGAACTTATGTTATGAAGTTTTGTTTGAATTTTACTATTAAGAATTGGGAGTAAATGTTACATTATGTTATTTTTCTCTGTTGATATTTGTTTGAGCGATAAACTATGTGATGCTTTAAGGAATTACTAAGTTGTGATATTCATTCTTTGTTATGTGTAGTTTGTACGGATCTAATTGTTTTTTTTAATATATAT
>NW_018222482.1:6455-8551 GCF_001263595.1 Phalaenopsis equestris
TATATTGCAGATTTGCCTCGGAATTGCTTCAACTTGCATCGACTATCCCGATAATCATACGACAATTACTATTTTGACGGTTTAACGTTTTGCGTCTGATTTACCCGATGTAAGTAAACTTAAAATTTTGTAGTGTTGGGTCATTTCATTCTAACAAGATAAGCAAGTTAGGTATATTATCTTCGATATCCTAATAAAACAAGAGATAAAGTTGCTTGGGCAGTAATCATCACAAAGAACCTAAAGCGATTATTAATATTATGAATACTATTGAACCTGCTCATCAACAAAAATGATACATTTATGCAGTTCACTTGATCCTTACAATTAAGAGATATGTTTAGAGGAAATTACTGGAATGAAAAATTGCTCTTACTTAGTCTGACTCTTTTAATGCTTTCGATGAAAATATTTTAATTACATCCTCTAGCACTTAGCAAAGGATACTAATTAAGATGTGTAGGCTATTAAATTTCTTTCAGTATTATAATAAATTACTCCATATCCCGATAGATTATACTTTATAGTTTCACCTTTTGTTTAATGTGTCGATTTATATTTTCAATTCAAATAGTTTGTCGATTACACTTTACATCTTGTCTATGCTTTCATTTTATCTATTTTCAATTCAAATATTAATTTTTGGTGGTTTGTATATTTCAATTTTTGGAGGTTTGTCTACTTCCACGAAGGGTCATGCTATTGCATCTAATCAAGAGGCGTCGAGCAGCATGAGCCGCGCTTTGGAGCTCTAGCCTCTTGGACAGACGTAAGTTTTTAAGAAAATGTATTAAAAGTGTTATACATATTTTAATTTAATATATAACTAACTATATCTTCTTTTTAGATTTTATCCCTCTATGAAGGCTAGTTGTTTGTGCTATCAGGGATATCATACAGTGCAAATACGATGCTCTGTAGTAATCATGAAAGGTGATCCTAATATCAATTCAGAATATGTGGTTTAGAGAAAGGAAGACAAGTCTTGATCCTTTGTGGCTTAGATGGGATGTTTTTGGCGCATTACTCCGAGCCTGAGATGCTCCAAACAATTAGAAGAAGAGTAAGCAGGTCATAGATAATCGGTGCTCTGACTATAGGCGCATGGGGCCTCTAAGCATACTAGTGGGACACTCCCACATATAGAGTATAGGAAGAGATTGGTAAGATTTAATTTGTGCATCAAATCTTACTGTAAAATAAATATTTACTAATTAATTTTACTTGAACATACTGTGGAGTTGAGACAAGAGCCCACTATTGCTGAGCTACATGTGCGTACCTACAAGTGAGAGTCGAACCATACGTGAGTTGAGAATAAATTCCAAGTGACGAAGATAAGTGACGAGTAATTATTATACAATTAAAATAATTCTTGAATTTAATTTTACTTGATGGAGATGAGGGGCCAACACATGAAAAGACTAACAATTCTACATCGTGATAGTCTGACTATGAGCAACGGAGAGATCCTATTGAAGGCAAGGAGAAAGGAATGGTCCATGGATTGGGTTCTCAGGCACAGGTCTAGGCCCCTCATTCCTTCTTTAGTGCATTCAATGCATCTACTTCTACCGCGTAAGATGATGTTGTTGGTAGACATGTTGCCACATTCTCTGGAGATATTGAAACTCAGTTTGCTTCCCAACTTGCACAAATGAAGACTAAAATAAAGACTAAGGTGAAAACATTAGTAGATGTGTGGTAGCCTTAGACAAACCTAACAAAAAACAACTGTCATGAAAAGATATTGAGGAGGAGATGATGAGGGCACGAACAAGTATTAGGACTATTTTTTTTTTATTTTTATTTGTTTTATTAGACATTTTGAATGTCATTTTTATGTATAGATAGTATTATTCATTGGTTGAATGTAGGGGTGTAAACGAATCGAACACGAACGAACATTAACATTCACCTTTTATTTCTTCACCCTTACGCACGCTAGACTAGGGGTGTAAACGAACTGAACACGAACGAACAAAGCTTGTGTTCATGTTCGGTTCGTTTAAAATTTAGTTTGTTTGAAATAAGCTCGTGTTCGTTTCTTAACGGACGAGTCGAACACAAACCGAACACGAGCTATTCGCGAACGA
>NW_018222483.1:0-3053 GCF_001263595.1 Phalaenopsis equestris
GTCTATTGATTTTCAGTTTCATCTTCTGCCCTGCCTGGTGAGCGCCACACAATCTGTCATGTACTTTGACAATATTCTATGCTTCTATTTTGCTTAAATATCATAGCCACATCTGGTCAAACGATCTTTTGTAGAGGACATCACCCACTAAGGCGTTTGACATAGCCCTTCTTGTGACGTGGTGTGTTGCTGACTTATCTTCCAACAGGTTTCCAGTTTACAAATATTCTATTAATGGCTTACACCAGTCTTTGTTGATATCAACAACTGCAATCATTATTTCTTCTTCTTTTTTGAGCTTGTGTAGATTTTTGAGGTTGATTCGAGACAAAACTTGACTTCCTTGTATTGTAATGTCAATGGATTGCTTCGGGGGACACACAAATTCTTTTGCAAGCTTTACTAGAGCGTCAGCATGGACATTATCTCTCCGAGGAATTCTCTAGAAAGTTACGGCTAGAATTTGCTCCAACAGCTTCATCGTGTACTGATGGTATTCTGCTAACCTTGGTTTCAACATCTTGTATTGTCCGACAACTTGTTGGATGATGAGTTGTGAGTCGCCATAGATGACAATATCTGTTATATCCATCAAGATCGCCAACTCCAATCCTGTGATTAAGGCCTCATATTCTGCTTCATAGTTGGTACACGACTCTGTTAGGTGGTATGGGAACCTCAGCATACCCTTATCTAGTGTGATGAAAACCGAACCAATTCCTAGTTTGTCTGGTGTAATTGTGCCTGATCCTTTGTCTTTTCTGTGCCGACGAAGCTCCGTTGAAGTACATTTCCCAGCATTGCGCACTAGAGAATTCCATTTATAGTCTCCGCTTATCTGTTTGTTCATCATTAAGAGGGGACCCAGCTGGAAGTGGGTGTGCAGCGAGAAAGTTTACCAAAATTTGTCCCTTGATAGCACGGAGAGGAACAAAAGTTATATCAAACTGTAATAAGATCATCGACCATCTTGCTAGAAGCTCGGAGAGTGTTGGTCGGGTCATCAAATATTGCAACGGATTAACTTTTGAAATTAGGGTAACCTTATGAGAAAGCATGTAATGTCTAAGTTTTTGGGCGGCGAAAATCAAAGCTAGACAATGCTTCTAAATAGTTGGATACCTTATCTCCGTCAGAATTAGGCAGTGACACAAATAATATAATGCATTTTCCTTACACTCGTCATTGACTTGGGCTAAGAGGGCTCCAAGAGATTCGCATAAGGCTGCGGTATAAAGTATCAATGATTTACCTGGGATAGGGGCTGCCAAGACAGGAGTTGTCATTAAATATTGTTTAGCATCCTCAAATGTCCGCTGGCATTTCTCTTCCCAAATGAATTTGGCATTCTTTTTAATTAATGTTGAAAAGAGCTAACACCTACCTAAGAAATTAGAAATAAAGCGTCTCAAATATGCCAACTTTCCTTGGAATGTCAACTTTCCTTGGAAGTAACATAGTTTCTTTAAGGTTTTTGGAGGAGGCATTTCTAAGATAGCTTTAACCTTATCTAGGTCGATCTCAACTCCCGATGACGGACAAAAAATCCTAAAAATTTCCCAAAGGTAACGCCAAAGGTGCACTTTAAGGGATTCATTTTAAGGTCATATCGTTGTAACAGTTCTAACACGATCCTCAAATTGTAAAAATGGTTTATTTTTGCTTACTTTTGATGACCAAATCATCCACGTAATATTCTACCTGGTTATGAATAAGGTCATAAAAAATCTTTGTCATTGCACGTTGATATGTTGTTCCAACGTTCTTTAGGCCAAATGTCATTACCTGTCATTACTGTGTAGCACAAAATTCCATTTGCTGTTCTGAAGGTTGTAAGTGCTACATCTTCGGGAGCCATCTTGATTTGGTTATATCAAGACGATTTTTCCAAGAAAGAGAAGATTTCATGTGTCAAAGCGATGTCCACCATCATTTCGAGTATTAGTAATGGGAATTCATCTTTTGGACTAGCTTTCTTCAAATCCCTAAAGTCGACACAAACATGTGTTTGTCCATTTTTCTTCTTAAATAGAACAATTTTATCTAATCATGTGGGGTATTGCTCTTCTTTCATAAAGTTAGCGTCTATTAATTTCTTCACCTCAGCGATGACTTGCTGCTCTATTTCGAGGCACATTCTTGTGGGAGCTTGTTTCACTGAGGTTATATTCTTGTCCACCCTGAGTTTATGAACTGTAACCTCTACTGACAGTCCTGACATTTCATCATAGTTCAATGCGAAGCAATCTTTAAATTCTATTAACAGTTTGATCAATTGTAAAAATTCTTCATTGTTAAGTAAATAACTTATAAATGTGGGTCTGGGTTGTTCTTCCATCCCGAAGTTGATTTCCTTTAACTCATCAACGGTTGATTTAATTTCCTATTCAAATTTTGGCGAAGCATCTTCTAGCAGTTGATCAGTAGAGTCATCCTCTATATCGAGGCAATCCCCTTCCGATTCACTAGTAACAATCATGCAAAATTCTGAATCATCGATTGGTCCAATTGTACCAAATCCGAGACCCTCTTTTGAGTTGGGCGTTTGACTTTTAACACTCCATAATTTTTCAAAAAGTTGAAATTTATCTTTTGGCATTTATTTTGGCAAGTGTCCTTGTTGAATTAACTTTTGTACGCAAGGCAAAAAATAACCAAAATGCAATTCCATTAACTCATTAGGATCATCATCCAAGTTTACATGATTTTCAAGATCAATAAAGGTAGAAGCACGACAAAACTTGATCGGCTTTGAACCAGTGCTACGGACTTCCTTGACCTCTAAACTCTCGACCTTTTGAGGGAAGATCGAAGTAAGGGTCGTAGCAATCACATAGTGGATTGTTCGATCATACATCGTCTCATATTCGCTTTGCTCTATATCTTCTAAGAATATCTCATACTACGGTTTCTTCTATTTTGTCATCATTATTTCCTCTTCGGAAATGTATTCATCACCAATGTTGATGGCTGTCTTAGTCCGTTCAACAATTAAATTGGTTCTTCCTTATCCACGTCCACGGCCTCGACCTCGGGTGCGCGAACTAAAAGAA
>NW_018222483.1:3798-5819 GCF_001263595.1 Phalaenopsis equestris
TAGGATTAGAGCGTCGTAGATGCTTAATTTGGTCGGTAACTTCCTAAGATGAGCTAGCACGTGGTAATCCACTTTGTATGATCCTCCAATTTTCACTTGGTTGTGTGGTTCTTCCACTGGTGGAGGTGGAGGTAGTTCTTCTCGAGTTACTATTTATTTTCTTTTATTTTTCGGAGCTATTATTGGGGGTAACACTCTCCCGCTCCTTAAGTTCACTTCTATAATTTCTTCTTCTTGAGATATCATTATTGAATCTTTCGGTGTTTCTTATTTGTCAAAAAGATCTAAGTTGATAATAAGTGGTGCATTGCAGTGCTTGAGAATTGGTTTCTCACTCCCGGTGGTATTGTAAGCTGTATCATCGATGTCTTCTTCGGTCTTGTTAGCGAGTTCATTGGACTAAAGCAGGATTTGAGGATTGTTTTGGGAATCGAGATCGAGGCTAGATTGATAAAAATTAGTTACATTATCATCAAAAATAGTTAAAATGTAGCCAAAATCACAATCATTATATTCATAAGACCCCCGAGGGGCAAAAAGCTAATCATAAAAGACAGGGGTTCGAGGATTTTCTTTCCCGACTTTGAGACAAAAAAATCTATTAGAGGCAGCCCCTATCCTACCCCCCGTGCTATCAATTTTTGTGGTGGTATTCTTCTTTTTCTTTATCTTTGACAACGGCGGATCTTGTGGTGAAATCTTCGTCTCAGGTTTGGCCGTCTGAAGACACTGAATAGAGGCTTGTTTTAAAGCATTATGGATTTAATTCAATAATTACTTGGACAGTTTGCTCCAGACTGCATTTCATCCATCTTCTCCAGTATAGGTGGAAGATTGTTTTAATGAATCCTGTATTTGGTTTAGGAACCTCTTGAGCTTGTCCCAAGTCGTACTCCATCCATCTTCTTCAATATATGGATCAATCAAAGAGATCGACTCGGCCGAAATTACATTTATAGAACCTTTTTTAGGTTCTTTTAAATATTCTTTTGGGATTCTTTAAGATTCTCCTTGAGCCAATCCTTAAGGATATAACATTTTTCTATAGTGTGTCCAATCAATCTGTGGTATGGGCAATAATTTGGTTGATCTTTCTTTGGTAGTCTGAAACATTTTCCTATAGTGTGCCCAATCTTTCTTGTCGACCTCTTCAAGTTTCTTTGGATCTGGTAGTCTGAACTCAGGCTTCTTCATCAGACTTTTGAACATTTTAGATACGACTTCATCTTTGAAATAATACACCATTTTATGTCATTCTGCCAAAGAAATTCTCTTATTCCCTGTTCGGGGTGATCCTTCTTGAGGTGGTCGCTCGTTGGACTGGCTACTCTATTTCTGAGCTTGCTGTGATGAAGATTGATGAGGATTTTCTGCATATATCTTCATTGGTTGTTTCCCTTTATTGATAATTGCTATTGTTCCTGACTTATTTTTAAATACTCTAGTTACCTTGGATTTCTCATGAGAATCCATATGTTTCATTTCTTCTCGAAGCCTGCTGGCTTTGCTGAGTAGCTTCTCTAAGGATTTGATGGTGAGTTCCTCGAGCCATGAATGCTTCTGAGTAAGATCTCAATTGTGTGATGTTCCTTTAACTGAGGTTCACACTTCATGCTAAGGTTTCTCCACCTCAAGATGTAATCCACCAAAGTCTCGTTGGGCTTTTACTTTTCCGTCATGAGCTCTCCTATAGAGACATGGTGTTGCGCTCTAGAAAATCTTTTCACAAATAGTTGTTCTAACTCGTAAAATTTCTTAACTGATCCATTGGGCAAGTCAGCATACAAATTGAAAGCAATCCCTGATATGCTGCTGATAAACTGTTGGAAAAATAAAGCTTCGTTACTCCTTGTATTGCCACAATAAGCTCAAAAATGTGTTATATATTCTCTGGAATTTCCATTCCCATCAAATATCTTAAAGTTTGGGGTCAAGAAACTCTTGGGGAAGGGTACAACTTCAAATTCTTTTGGGTAAGATCTATCCTTTAAAATCAATGCAACACCCTTAGATTGGGTTAA
>NW_018222484.1:0-5433 GCF_001263595.1 Phalaenopsis equestris
AAAAGATTGCTGCTACTTTACGGTTACTTCATGGACACAGTCAGGAAAGGAAGAAGCCTACTCCGATCACTCGAGTAAGTTCAGTTTTTCAGAGACTAGCTGCCAAGGAAGGCTGTTTAGTTGGTGAGTTACTCAAATGAGTGGGACGTGCAGTATTCCCTCACATGAAGAAAGAAATTCTAAAGGATGTTAGATCTGCTAGATGCTCCAAGAAGTTAATTGAAGCTTCACCTACTCGCATTCCTGTCTAGTTTGGCTTGGGAAGCGGAGTTGATATCGCCACCGTTACTACTGATTCTATCATCACTAGACCCGCAGGCCGTCCACCAGTTAAGTCATGTTTAGGTATGATAATTCTACCAATTACCCACTATAGAGATGTTCCTAAAGTTCAAAGGCAAAATTGAAGAAACTACCCAGTACTGTATTTGGTCTGTGCCATGGGGAGCATACTTCTCCTCGACATGCCGATGTCTCTGCTAAGACATTCTGTCTCAAGGCATCAACATTAAAGAAAAGGTGTGGATACCCAAGGTCGCTGTATCGATACAATCAATAAGCCCACAGGGCAAGATCACAGAATGAAGTTAGTGTCTGAAGTGTCTAACATTATCGCAGCAATTGCCAGTGAGATTGAGGATCAAGTGGAGGAGGTCCAATAAGGTCCTCCAGACTTTACGATAATCCGAGAGATGATAATTGAAGAAAAGGTCGAAAAGCTTAGGGTTGAGATTTCTGAATTAGCCCAAGAATATGGAGTTTCCATTGATGATGATGAAGATTTTGACTTTAATGATTACCTCGAAGAGGATTTTATAGATATCCATATCATAGAAACCAGAGCAGCTACATCTGCATGTGACAGTCAACCTCTGGTTGAACAAAATGGCGTAGATGAGCTGCGTAGGGCTATCTTCTTAAGGGATGAGAAAGTGAGATAACTAGAAAAAAGGACGGAAGAGATGGCCGCAACCATGACCGCCATGGCCAAAGTTCAGGGACAGTCTCAACTGCCATAGTTAGCTTCTCCAAAAGTCACAGATGAAAGGATAGAAGTTATCTCAGCTAACAGAGATGAGCAACAAAAGAAGGATCCTCTAAGGGTGGTGCATTATTTTTAGCAAATGGTCGAACAGGTTCGGGAGGCCTTAACCTAATTTAAGGGAGGTGCATTTGTTTTAAAAGGTAGACCTTACCCGGAGGAGTTCGATGTCGTACCCTACCCTAAGGGTTTTGTGTCGCCGAACTTTAAGATATTCGACGGGACTACAAATCCCAGGCAACACATAACACATTTCCGAGACAGTTGTGGCAATACTGGAAGTAACGAAGCCTTGCTTTTCTGACAGTTTGTCAGCATCTTGTCAAGACTCGCTTTTGATTGGTATGCCAATTTACCCAACAGATTAGTTAACACGTTCACCGAATTAGAAAAATTGTTCATGAAGAGATTTTTCGGAGAACAACATCATGTGTCTATTGGAGATCTCATGATGGAAAAGCAAAAGCTCAATGATACTTCAGTGAACTATATTTTGAGGTGGAGAAACCTTAGCATGAAATGTGAACCTCCGCTATAGGAACATCACGTGATTGAGATCTTACTCAAAAGCATTCATGGGTTAGTAGCTTTCATGCTGATGGGACTCACCATTAAATCCTTCGAGAAGCTACTCAGTAATTCCATCAGTCTTCAAGAAGAAATCAAACATATGGATTCTTATGAGAAATCCGAAGCAACCAGAATATTTGAAAAGAAGTCAGGAACGGTGGAAAGGGTCTATAAAGGAAAACAAACAATGAAGATACATATAAAAAATCCTCGTCAATCGCCTCACAACACACTCAACAACAAACACAATGGTATGGTCAGTTTAGCCAACGACCATCTCAAGGAGGATCATACCGAACAGAGAATAAGAAAATGACCATTACAGAATGTAGGAAGGTGGTGTATTCCTTCAAAGACAAAGTCGTACCCAAAATGTTCAGATGTATGATGAAGAGCCCAAGTTAAGACTACCAAATCCAAAAAAACCTGAAGAGGTCGACAAGAAAGATCAACTAAGTTATTGCCCGTACCACATGTTGCTTGGACATACTATAGAGGAATGTTTCATCTTTAAAGATTGGCTCAAGAGGAACCTTAAAGAAGGGAATATAACAATACCGAAAGAATATTTAAAAGAACCTGAAAAAGGTTCTATAAATATGATTTTGGCTCGACCAATCTCTCCGATTGACCCGTATAATGGAAAAGATGGATGGAGTACAATTTGGAACAGGCTCAAGAGGATACTGAACCAAATCTAGGATGCATCAAAACAAGCCGCCATTCATATTATTCAGACTGCGAAGCCTAAGATGAAGATTTCACTAGGAGACACATCATCGTTAAAGATAAAGAAGAAGAAGAACATCATCACGAAGACTGATAGCACAGAGGGTAGGATAGGAGCTGCCTCTGTTAGATTAGTTGTCTTGAATTCTGGGAAGAAAATCCTCAAACCCTTGACCTTGTATGATTATTTTTTTACCCCTCTGGGTTTTATGAATATAATGATTATGATTTTGGCTATATTTTAGTTGTTTCTGGTGATAACGTAACTAATTTTGACTAATCTAGCCTCGATCTCAATTCTCAAAACGATCCTCAAATCGTACTTGAGTCCGACGAACTCATTAAAAATATTAAAGAAGACATCAAAAATACCACTTACGACAGCACCGAAAGTGTGGAACAAATCCTTGAGTACCACGGTGTACCACTTATCATCAACTTAGATCTTTCTGACAAAGAGGAAACACTAAAAGATTCAACAATGATATCTCAAGAAGAAGAAATTACAGAGGTGAATTTAAGGAGCGGGAGAATATTGCCCCCAAGAATAGTTCCAGTAGATAAAAGAAAAGCAAGTAGTAACTTGAGAAGAACTACCTCCACCTCTGCCAGTGGAAGAGCCACATAACCAAGAGAAAATTAAAAGATCATACAAAGTGGATTACAACGTACTAGCTCATCTTAGGAAGTTTCCGGCCAGATTAAGCATCTACGATGCTCTAATCCTATCAAAGGACATGAGAGAGTCTCTGGTTACATCTTAGCTTGACCTAGAAATTTGCTTAGCCTAGTTTGTCAGCACATCCTCAGATGAAGTTTGCTCTTTGAAAGAACCGTCTGGGGTAACCTTTACAGATGAAGTCTTGTTGCTCGGTACCGCCGACCATAATCGTCCACTCTATATCTCCGCTAACATCAGCAGATTTGTGTTGTCCAGAGCCTTAGTAGATCCTGAAGCATCCCTCAACTTGATGATTCTACAGGCATTGGCTTATTTGGACATTGAAGCCCAAGAGCTTACGACCGATAAAATGATGTTAAGAGGATTCAACCAAAAGGGAGAGAGAGCCCTTGAATCAATTACATTATTTATGAAAGTTGGATAACTAGTAACAACCGGTAAGTTCCATATTATCGATGCCGAGACCTCTTTTAATGCTCTACTTGGTCAACTGTGGATTCATGAACACAATATGGTTCCCTCGTCTCTACACCAATGCATTAAGTACTACAAAGAAGGACAAGAACATTGCATCAAGGGAGATCTACAACCATTTTCAATTCATGAAGTTGACATTCATGAAGATGCTGCCTACTATGTGTCTCTAAAGAAAACAGTCTTCTCTCGTGTTAAAAAAAGTGAAGATTCAGAAGAAGTACAATAACAGGGCCATTCAACTCCGCTTTAGCAATATTCCGCCACTCTTTTGCAACAAGTTGGTTGGGGTTCTTTTAGTTCGCGCACCCGAGGTCGAGGCCAGGGACGTGGATGAGGAAGAACCAACATAATTGTTAAACGGACAAGCCCGACCATCAACCATGGTGATGAAGATAGTTCTAAAGATGAAATAATGATGACAAAATAGAAGAAAACTCAGTACAAGATATCCTCAGAAGATATGAAGAAAAGCAAATATGAGACAATGTATGATCGGATAAACCACTAAGTGAACACCATGACCCTTACTCTGATTCTCCCTCAAAAGATCGAGAGTTTAGAGGTCAAGGAAGTTTGTAGCGTTGTTTCAAAGTTGATCAAGTTTTATCATGCTTCTACTTCTACTAATATTGGAAATCATGTAAATTTGGATGATGGTCCTAATGAATTAATGGAATTTCCTTCTGGTTATTTTTTGCCTTGTCTACAAAAGTTAATTCAACAGGGACATTTGCCAAAATAAATGCCAAAAGATAATCTACAACTTTTTGAAAAATTATGGGAAGTTATAAGTCAAACTCCCAACTCGAAAGAGGGTCTCGAATTTGGTATAGTCGGACGAGTCAATGATTCAGAATTTTGCATGGTTGTTACCAGTGAATCAGGAAAGGATTGCCTCGATATGGAGGATGACTCTACTGACCAACTAATAGAAGATGCTATGCCAGATATTGAGGAGGAAACTAAATTAATTGTTGATGAATTGAAGGAAATTAACCTCGAGACTGAAGAACAACCCCGACCTACATTTATAAGTTTTCTACTCAATGATAAAGAATATTTAGAGTTGATTAAACTTTTAATAGAATTTAAAGATTGCTTCACATGGAGTTATGATGAAATGTTAGGACTATCAGCAGAGGTTGCAGTTCATAAACTTGGCATGGACAAATATATAACCCCAGTGAAACAAACCCCTAGAAGAATGCGCCTAAAAAAGGAGCAGCAAGTCATCGCCGAGGTGAAGAAATTAATAGACGCTAACTTTATAAAGGAAAAGCAATACCCCATGTGGTTAACTAACATTGTGCGAGTTAAAAAGAAGAATGGAAAAATCTGTGTATGTGTCGACTTTAGGGATTTGAAAATAACATGTCTAAAGGATGAATTTCCATTATTGATACCAGAAATGATGGTGGATGGCGCTTCGACACAAAATTTTCTCATTTATAGACTGATCATCGGGATACAACTTGATCAAGATGGCTCTCGAGGATGCAACACTTATAACATTCAAAACATCTATCGGGATTTTTTGTTACATAATGATGTTATTTTTCTTAAAGAACGCTGGAGCAACATACCAATGAGTTATGATGAATATTTTTGATGATCTCATTCACAACCAAGTGGAATGCTACATCGAAGATTTGGTCATCAAAAGCAAACAAAAAGTAACCACTTATATGACTTGAGGATTGTGTTCGAACGGTTACGACGAAATGACCTTAAGATGAATCCCTTAAAGTGCGTTTTTGACCTCACTTTTGGTTGAGGTTTAGTTTTCCTCTTTAGTAGCCTAGGGTCTAGGCATAGGACTTTCCTGTGACTATTTCTAGAAAATTAGAAAAATAACCCTCACCATTAGAAATTATACACTCCTCTTTGCTCAACTTGAAGTTTCATCTATTAGTCCTAACCTTTAGCATTTAGT
>NW_018222485.1:0-265 GCF_001263595.1 Phalaenopsis equestris
TATTGAACTGATTCAGTATAAAAATTGAAACTATTAGATCAATCTTGAATCAGAAACATCGAACTGAATCGATATGAAAATTGAAATTATCCAATCAATTTTTGAAAAGTTATGAATCAGAAGTATTGAACTGATTCGGTATAAAAATGGAAATTATTAGATCAATCTTTTGAAAGGTTATGAATCAGAAGTATTGAACTGATTCGATATGAAAATTGAAATTATCGAATCAATTTTTGAAAAGTTATGAATCAGAAGTATTGAA
>NW_018222485.1:685-953 GCF_001263595.1 Phalaenopsis equestris
TTGATTTGATATGAAAATTGAAATTATTGGATCAAAATTTTTAGTAGTAAATCAGAGTTATCAGACTGATTTAAAATATCATGTGTTTTAGAAAGCATAAGATGTAAAAATTTATGTTATTTTGAAATTGATTTGCAAGACTCATTTGCAAGTATCACATAGAGTTTGTGACTCCATAGGGATATCACAGAAGACAACATTGTGTAAAATGTGTGATTCTGTGGGGATGTAGACCGAACGAGGTCACGCTATATAAGCAAGGAATTCT
>NW_018222486.1:0-3319 GCF_001263595.1 Phalaenopsis equestris
TCATGCAGGGTGACATTGTTGTTTAGCATGAAAGTGTTATAAGAATAAAAAGTACAGTATGGAAGTACAAGAAAGACGACACTGTAAACCATAAAAAGCGTACCTAGCGAGTCTTCTCGTTACACTACCTAAAACTCAAAATGGATGTGAGATCATTTTATATAAAGCAAAAAAGTAAGGTTTTAGTGATCTACCCAACCCTAGGTCATATCCTGGTGTGTCCTTATTAATTTGATTAAGGATGATTTTTGTTAAGTAAAACATATTAAGTTTAGTAGACCTCCGAGGTATCCAACAGATCTGGAGAAAGAAGCAAGTCTATGCTTCCCTCTCACTACCTGGTGAAAAGTCTCGAGCTCTTTTTAAACTTATTATGTTGCTTAATAACTCATCCTGTAAAAACCTTTAATGCTCAATGAACATTGATGTTTCAATTATCCCTAAGAGTAGGGTAATTATCACTTATAATTTAATTTTGAGAATTATGCAACTGAAGACCCTTAAAGGGGCAAGTTAATGTTATCTTGACACTTAGCAAACTTTTTAATTTGGTCTTATAGTGTTTTAAAGATGTTCAATTTTTAATTATGTTTACTTTTCTAATCCTCATTAAACCAAATTTAATTTACCCTAGGTCACTACAAAGCCCTTTAGACTTTTGATAGATGTCTGTTATATTTTGAAAGAGATTGAATTTTAAGTGATGATGACTCATTTTTTGAAAGTCATTTGAACATCAAATAGAGGTGTTAAATTAGTGAGTTATCAACACCCAAAATCGTACCCCTAAGTCTAGGATCATTTAATTGACTAGACTTCCAAATTTTAATAACTTAAGAAAAATTACAACATTATTCTTTAATTAATAAAAGTGAGATTGGTCTCTACCAATTAATCTATTTATATTTTAATCATCCAAATATGTTAATTGGGATTAAAGGTTACCCATTTCTCTTTCTTGAATTAAGCTTAAATGTTAATTAAGGCTAAATTTCTAAAACTACACTTTTCCCCCGAAGGCTCTAATACTTCATAATTCATCAAATTTAATTCAAATAACTTTGAGATTTTTATCCCACCTCACTCATGGGTCAATTAAGACATCAAAGGAGAAACAGTGATTTTTCAAATTTTAATTTAATTTATATATTTATTTATATGCAAGGAATAGGATTTTTTAAAGAGAATTCCCTAACTTGACCACATTAAAGCCTAATCCCTTGAAATTTTTTCTGGAGATAGACTTAGACTAGAGAATCATTGAGACCAAATTTCATGATTTTTTGAGTTCTATTCAAAATATTTGAATTATTTCAAGTTCTGGAGTTTTTATTAATTATAAAATATTTTAAATATGGAAAATTAAGTTTCGCATTTCTAGTAAATCTCCCTAAGGTCAAGGAACCCAAAGAAACAAATTTCACATTTTTTTAATTTTAATTTGAATTGTTAAAAATATTTTAGTGAAAATCCATTTTTAGCCTTTAAAAATTATTTTAAGCTTCAAAATTCAATATCTTGATTTAGAAAATCAGGAAAAATATTCCAATTATTCCTAAGTGCTTAGGAAACAATTTTGAATATTTTCATGAATTTTATTATTTTTGTGATTTTTATCATTTTTAAATTATTTAAATATTAAGAAGAGGCTTAAAAATAGAATTTTTATTTTAATTATAAATTTATTTTTAGAAAATTCCTCTCATCATAGAGAACTCCTAAAACTAATTTTGTAATTTTTTTGAGTTATATTTTAATTGTTAAAAATTTTTTAAGTAACATGCTAATTATTATGATTAATTTATATAAATAATAGACATAAACTTGAAAAACTTCAAATTATTTCCACATTGTTCTCCTCTGTTAACTGAGCAAGAGGCTATTTTTATTTTATTTTTGTGATTTTATTACACCAAGATATGGATTTTTGAAGTTAAGAACCATTTTTTGATTTATTTAATTCTTTATTTATCTACTTAAATGCACAATGCCACCTCATCCTAGTCGTCTTCGAAGCTCCACGCGTCGTCTTTTGGTTCGATGCAGCCATCCGACTCGGCAGCCCTGCGTCCTACGGTTCATGCACCGAAAGTTCATCAGGCTAGATCTCGTCCGTTGATGAGATAAATGCGCGATCGGACGGCTCCCCGTCATATTCCCCAAATAGGCTAACCCATGACCATTAACATTAAAACCCTAAGATCTCACTCATTTCTCAACCTTCGGGTTTGATTCTATGGACTTGTCTAAGTGTGACGAACACATCCATACAGTAAACATGCCATTAAACTAAGGACACATTCATGGAGGTCTAAGGAGGCTAAGAATTGAGCCTCTGATCATGGTGAAAGGTCTAGACCTAAATTTGATTAAAGCCGGATTTGGGTGTTGGTCTTGAGTTATCTTAAAGGCTCTGTATGAGGGGGATTTGATAGGGCTTTGTCTTAGTTTAATGTGGTGATGGTGTGGGTGAGTTTATTTTTGATTTGGTGCACTGTGGAGGTGTGGTGGAGAATGTCCTATCTCCGACAAGGACTTGAGCTCCAAAATTGAACTCCGGCAAGAGGAATAAGGGTAATGGAGTGGTTGGATTGCACTGTGGAGGTCTCAAAGAAGCTCAGGGAGTAATTTCAAAAGAAGCTCAGGGAGTAATTTCGGAGGCTATCCTTAAGAAATTTTTCAGCACTCCTTCATGGCCATGTAGGTGGACCTTTTATAAAAATAGGTTAGGGTGGCTCTGTGGGCCAATGTATGGGTGCAAAGTGATGCATGTGGAGGGTAGAGAGGCTCTATATTTAAAATATGATGAGGTGGCCTCTAGGTTTGAATTGGGATTGGTTTTCTTGAGGGGGGCTCACGGCTCACATTTTTGGCTCCTCCGGCAACTAGGCTGGCCGACAAGACTAGTGGAGGTGGCCAGGAGGTCATGTGAGCCTAGGGAATCTGTCACGATAATTTATTTGGGCAGGTGTTTAGTTTTGGAAAAATCCCTTAAGCTTAAGCAATTTTTGAAATAAATCCCTTGATTTTGGGATCCTTTGGTCCATGGCCGATTTGGGTGGTTCCATGGGGTTTAGTCTAGTCAATAAGGTCCAAAATTTGGATGTGGTGGCTTTGACTTGACCAATTTGGCTAGATTGGGTCAACTTTTGGTGAAGGGGTCCATGTAGGTCAATTTGGCTTAAAGTGGGCTTGGGTTAGGCTAGCTGACCAAAGGAAAATATGTTGAGATTTTCATACCTATTTTATATTGATTTTGATGATATTGCACTTTAAGGAAAGGTATTTTTGATGTTTTGTTGCAGGTATGATGAATTAT
>NW_018222486.1:4034-5420 GCF_001263595.1 Phalaenopsis equestris
TAGAATTGGAGATTTTAGAGTGACAGACTAAAATCCTCAATTCGGTCCTATCGTTTGGGTGCTGAAGTGTAGATGTTAGCCCTCAGGCGAGGGGAACGTGGGAACTTTGAAGTGAGAGCCGGTATCCTCCCAGCCTAGCCGCATATTAGGAACCAAGCATAGGATTAGTCAATGTTCTTTATGCGTGGTTCAAAGGGTAAAGAATATGTGTGCTTCTATTTGTCACAATCCAATTTGAACTGATTCACTTTATCCATTCACTTTAATTTCTTTTCAAGGAGAATGATGCTTTCGTATATATTGAATTTCACATTAGAAATTTTTTTAGTAGAATTAGTTATTTAAGAGTTATTAAAATTACATATTTGTTTCAATTGTCTATTAGTGACAGATAAGCAATTTAAGTTATATTGTTGTGATTAAGTAATGATTTTCTAAAATCTTAGTTCGTAGCCTCTAATATTACTCCCTGTGGGATCGATATCTAGGACTCCATTAGAGCCCTGTATTACTTGAGCGATACGTATACTTGCATCGATAAGTGTGACTTTACCATTATTGAATATTTTATATATACATCTTTATCTAATTTATAACCGATGTCAAGATTTTAGTATTGTTGCCGAGGAATTAAATCTTCTAGCAGCAATATTAAATTCTTGTATTTTTAAGCATATATAAAGTTGCTGTCACTAGCCATGACTTTGACCCCAATTGACTGATCAACATTGTATATATGATTGTAATGAACATTTTTGGTGAATGATTGAAGTAGTTTTGAGTTCAATTGGAAGCTCAATTAGAATGATTTTGAGATTTTGGTCAATTTGGGTATGCTGGACTAAACTTAGGGGGGTTGAGGTAGGCTTGGAATTTTTCTCAATTTAATGGTCCAAATGATCAATGGAGATGCTATAAAGATTTTCATGAAGGAATAGAGTTGAAATTTTGGGGCTAGGGAAATCAATTTGGTGGAATTTTGAGACATGACCAATTTAAGGAAAAATTTGGGATTTTTGGATTTGGGTTAAAATTAAATAAAATTAAGGCTTCAACAAGGCCAATTTAAGGTCAACTTGTATGTTTATGAGTGTTATGAAGAGTTTAGGATTCAAATTGAGACCAATGGAGTAGGCCATGGGGTTCAATTTGGTGGAACCAAGTCATAGGGCCAAATTTGGGGGTTTGACTTTGATCAAAATTGGGCTCAAAGCATGGGCTAATTGAGCTTGGATTTAGTTTAGATTGATCATATAGAAGGTTAATTTGAGTTTAAAATTGATATTGGGGGAAATTGAGACCAAATTGATGGACATTTGAAGTGAATTTAAGGAAATTGGGCCTTTAAAGACAATTTTGGGGGTTTTGGTCAAAATGGTCAAATTG
>NW_018222486.1:6963-10516 GCF_001263595.1 Phalaenopsis equestris
TTATTTTTATTTAAATTTTATTATCGTCAACTTTTTTTGTTTCATTCTTTTGTTCTTTGTTCTTTATGATCTCAAACCAATGCATGGTCTGTGGGTTTTATCCATCACACAAAAAGTCAATTGATGAAAAGATAAATTTCCGAAAGAAACTTCATTAATATGTTCCAATAAATGTTACAGATTGAATGTAGGCCAAAGCCTTAAAAAGTACAATATTCTAAGTGCATCAAAGTACATCCACAAATCTTCCATGCCAAGTATATATCATAAGTTGAGCATGTATAATACATATCATATCTTCTGTAATGTAGTGCAGTAAAATAGAAGTGAATCCTCTAAATGTCTGTTCGTGGTGTGACAAGCTCCTGATCGAGCAGACCTTCTAAGCCACACTCCAGGACAAGAGTTCCCTTGGCATATACTTAGAGGTAAAACCCTCTCATAGCTTGTATGGTAGCATTTCCTCCAATTCTAGATCTTTTTTAAATCTATATGGCATTTTACTGTTGTCCATTTATTGAAAGGTCACAGACACCCTTTGGTGTCGCACCCCTGGAATACAGTGTTGGCGACGTTCGCCCCATTTCCTTTAAGGACTAGCACTGAACCAACAGGCAGCAAAATTTCCACAGCTCCTCTTAATTTGCAAGGACCAATGATATCAATTTCTTTTCCAAATAGGATGTTTCTTTTGCTCATAAATGAGACCATGCAAAAAGTTCTCACAAAGTCATGATGATCAATGTGCGGAGGTATGCAGTCTCCTTCATCATATATGTTGATGATGCAACTGTTAGGGATGCAGTTAGCTGGTAGTATACTCCATCTGACCATTCTTTTAATCATCCATTTTATCATTCGAGGTAGTGGATTCACCTGATCGTGTCTAAGAATCCCTAGAGGATTTCCTTGTCTATCGTTGGTAAAGTTATAACAGCAGCCACACTAGATAATAATCCTCCCCTTTCCTCGCATCCACTTTTTGGCTCAGAATAGGTTCTTTCCATAAGTAGGTCTGCTCGACCTCTATCTCTCATGTCAAAAATGCAATCGAGAATGTTTCATTCATCACTTTCTGAGAAGACTCTGGTGTGTAATTCCAACCCTTCTAATATGTTGATGAACCTCTCTTGCACTTCTTCATAGAATTCAAAATTTTATTTGTTCACTTTGCTCATCTTATAGTACTCGGCCTTACTGAGAAACGACGGCTGTCGAGGATATTCCCTCATTTTAGAAGCTGGTGTTGATTCTGGCGCTAACGGAATGTGTGACTCGACATCTAAAGGGACATATGGCTCTGAACTCCATGAGTCATATTGATTTATTCCACGTGGGACATACGACTCGCCCATCAGACAATCGGCGATCTGAGACCCATCATCGTTATATTGGTACTCCTCTAAAGTGCTGTAGTGCTGTAGGTGTAGGACATTACAGTCCGGGCATTCCACGAATGCCCCTGTAGCTGACGCTCGTGTAGGTATTTCGGTGTTGCAGGTCGGGCAACCCGTGCAAAGAACTTCTGAAGCTGTTGGTATTTTTGGCTTTGTAACAAACCCGGACTCATCGTTTATAGCAGGCAAGCTGGAAGAGGTTTCTCTCATGTCTGGATCATGAATGTTCCATTCAGGAATAGGGGTAAGTAAATTCTCTGCCTCTTTCTGGCATCTTCTTTCTTCTCGTAAGAAAGCCTTTTGCTTTCAGCGGCTATCATTTCTGCGCTGAGTTCTTTGTAGCTAAGCATCCGATAATCTTTCATTATCAGCAGTGACTATGCCCCCAGTTGGCGTAGCAATTATGGACGGTAGGTGGCTGGGCCCCTCCATTGGGTCTTGTTGTACCATCACATTCTTTCCCTTCAGTGATGAATTGTCTTTGGTGGTCAACCTCAGTAGTGAGGGCAGCCCTTCCTTATCCTGTTGGCTGACGACATCCATTAGAGGTCCCTCATAATCCATGTCGACTTGACTAAATTTCATGTTAAAGTCTAAGGTGTCGCCCTGCGGCGCCATTTCCTTTTTGAGTGCGAGGTTCCAACCATCTTTAAAGGCGAAGATGAGCCTCTGGCCTGACATTTCTCTGCAAACGACAGGAAAAATATCAGTGAGCTGAAACTTAGCGTAAACAATTACAAAACAAAGTATTTATTAAAGGAAGTTTTAGTTTATTTTGGTGAAGAAGTCATTTATTCATGTAAGCATTTCGTTTAATTTATTAGGATATTAAGTTTAAAAAGAGAAAATTGAAGTTTGTATTTTTCAAAAAATTTCATTAAATTGAGGTTAATCTTATTACAAAAATTTTGGACCCGGTCGCAGATATTTTTCCACATAGATAACCCCAAAACAATTCAAATTTCAAATTTTCAAATTAAGCGATGGTGAACAATATCAAATTACGTAGTATGTCTCAGGTATCGTCTGTTGATTGGTAGCATGGGTCATTCACTCCGGAAATCCACTGACTGGTAGACTCCTCTGGTAGCATGGGTCTTCCACCCCAGAAATCTACTAACTGGTAGGCTCCTCATGCATAGACATTTTCAATGACAAATGGTCCCTCCCAAGTTGGCTCAAATTTTCAACCTATCTTGCGGCGTGCAAGAATAAGCCTTTTGAGCACGAGTACGAGGTCACCAACTTTGAATGTCCTTGGGCTGACCAATTTGTTTTGAGCTTGTACCATCTTTGCCTAGTAAAGTTCCAAGTGTTGTTGTGCTTCAAGTCATTTTTCCCTAAGGCTCTCCAGTTCTTCAAGTCTGAGCTTTGCACTTTCGATGGTGACTTTGAGAGACAACATCTAAATTTCTAACGGTAGCATGGCCTCAGACCCGTACACGAGCATGTAGGGTGTACACTGAGTGGGGGTCCTGAAAGTCGTCCAATAGGCTCACAAAGCATCTAATAATTTGTTGTGCCAATCTCTTTTATTTTTGTTGTGTTTTCTTTAAAATCTGTACCAATGTCTTATTGAAGGCTTCAGCTAGGCCATTTGCTATGGGATAATAAATTGTAGATTATCTCCAATCTATTCCGTGCCGTTTGACAAAATTGTTGATTTTTATTCTTTTAAAAGCTGTCCCATTGTCGAAAATTATTCTTCGTGGTACTCCAAAATAATAGACGACTTGGCTTTTGAAGAATTGAAGGATGTGTTGTGTCATAACCCCCGTTACGGTACTGCCTCTGCCCATTTGTAGAAATAATCTGTAGCGGTGAGTATAAATTTGTGTCCTTTGGAAGATGGAGGGTCTATCAGACCTATTATGACCGTGCCCCAACACTCGAGTGACCACGAGGCGACGGTTGGATGTAGCACATTTAGGGGTTGATGTAAGACCACCCCATGCACCTGGCACTGGTGACATCTTCTGGTTGTATCCATGCAGTCAGACATCATTACAGGCCAATAATATCTGAGCCTTTTGATTTTCATTTTCATCTTCGGCCCTGACTGGTGAACGCCACTCAATCCGACATGTACTTCTTTGACAATATTTTGTGCTTCAGCTTTGCTTAAACATCGTAGCCACATCTGGTTGAATGATCTT
>NW_018222486.1:10586-11989 GCF_001263595.1 Phalaenopsis equestris
GCCTTACGCCAATCTTCATTTTCATCTGTAACCGCAACCATCATTTCTTTTTCTTTTCTAAGTTTGTGTAGATTTTTAAGGTCAACTTGAGAAAAAACTTGTCTTCCTTGTACTGTAATATCAATGGAATCCTCCAGCGGACATGCCAGCTCCTTAGCAAGTGTTACTAGAGCGTCAGCATGGGCATTATCTTCTCTAGGAATCCGGTATAAAATTTGATTGGTAATTTTCTCCGGCACTTCATTGCATATCGATGGTATTCTGCTAACCTTGGTCTTAAAATTTTGTACGGTCCGGTAATTTGCTGGATGACGAGTTGAGAGTCACCGTTGATGACAATGTCTATTATATCCATCGAGATTGCCAATTCGAATCCAGTAATTAAGGCTTCATATTCTGCTTCGTTGTTGATGCACGACTCTGTCAGGTGGTATGAGAACCTCAACATACCCTTATCTGGCATGATAAAGATCAAACAATACATGCTTTGCCTGGTATAACTATGCCTGATCCTTGGTCCTTTCTGGCTGACCAAGCTCCGTCGAAGTACATTTCCCAACATTGCGCACTGGAGAATTCCATTTGTAGTACCGTTCATCTGGTAGTTCATCATTAAGAGGTGACCCAGCTGGAAGTGGGTGTACAGCGAGAAAGTCTGCTAAAATCTGTCCCTTGATAGCACAGAGGGGAACAAAAGTTATATAAAAATGCAATAAGATCATCGACCATCTTGTTAGACGTCTGGAGAGCGTTGGTCGGGCCATCAAATATTACAATGGGTTAACTTTCGAGATTAGAGTGATCTTATGAGAAAGCATGTAATGTCTAAGTTTTTGGGCAGCAAAAATTAACGCTAGACAATGCTTCTCGATAGGTGGGTACCTTATCTCCATCGGTATTAGACGGTGACTCAAATAGTAGAGTGCATTTTCTTTACCCTCATCATTGACTTTGGCTAAGAGGGCTCCAAGAGAGTCGTCTAAGGCCGTGGTATAAAGTATCAAGGGTTTCCCTGGGATAGGGGCTGCCAAGACATGAGGTGTCATTAAATATTGTTTAACGTCCTCAAATGCCCGCTGGCATTTCTCTTCACAAATAAATTTGGCGTCCTTTTTAATTAATGTCGAGAAGGGCTGACACCTAATTGATAGATTAGAAATAAAGCGTCTCAAATATGCCAACTTCCCTTGGAAGGATTGCAGATGTTTGAAAGTTTTAGAAGGAGGCATTTTCAAGATAACTTTAATTTTATCTGAGTTAATCTCGATTCCCTGATGACAGACAATGAATCCTAGAAACTTCCCAGAGCTTACGCTAAAAACACACTTTAAGGGATTCATTTTAAGGTCATATTATCGTAACAGTTCAAACACGATCCTCAAATCATACAAATGGTCTATTTT
>NW_018222486.1:14793-15925 GCF_001263595.1 Phalaenopsis equestris
ATTAAAGGTTATCCAGATATAGTAATCCTCACTTGAAAAAAGAAAAAAGAAAGGATTGACAACAATCCGTGAAAAGAAAAGAAAAATATATAGGATTGAAAGCAATCCAAATGAAAAAAAAAAGAAAAAAAGGAAAAAAAAAAGAAGAAAAAAGTATATAAGTGAGGAGAAGCTTAAGGAGATGCCTAATAAAAAATTGGCTTCACTTGGACCTACTAAAGGGAAAACCTAAACACATTCTTGAACTTATATTTATGGATTAACATCTTTTACTAGTTGTGTTCTCATGAAGTTCCTATCATTTGAATATTCTAAGTGACTTAATTTTACAACATATAGTCATTTTTGAAATGAATAGAAACCTAGAACTCTTAAAGTTGATGACTAGGTAATCTTGTACCTATAGAGTTAATTTAATTACTTGAATTTGTTCTAAAAATCTCACTATATATAAAAGCAAAGTCATACAAACTACAATAAGTAAATACCATTTATCTTTAATTCCTCCCCAAGCAAACTCCTCGAAGTTCCTCTGAATCTCTTCCTTTCTTTACAGTACACAAAATTCTTCTTCCAACCAGCAAGGAGGAAGATATCTCTCACTTTCCCTCCACTCTTACAATCTCTCGAAGAATTCCTCACAATCTAACCCTAAATTAAACTCTCGACACTCTACACCATCTCTAATTTTTGGCCAAAAGTTTTTCTTAAAGTTGTAGAAGAGTTTTCCCAAGAGTTGCTTAAGCATCCCCAAAAAAATTATCCACATTAAATGCACTTGTTGAGATAACCGCCAATCTCGCCATCGGCGGCCTTTTGGAATATTTGATTTTGAACTCTCGAGAAAAACCCACCGTCGGCGCCGTTGGGCTCGTTGTTGGCGCCCTAGTTCAAATCTTCATATTTTGGTCCTTTTCGCTCCAAATTCTCTCCTTTTTGCTTCTTTCTGCTCCAATGATCATAATTCAACATACTAAATACCTTTATTTAAAGTGTAATATCATCAAAATCAGTGTAAAATAGGTATGAAAATCTCAACATATTTTTCTTTGGTCAAAATCTCCCAAACTTAACTATTACTTGTCCTCAAGTAATTTTAGTACTACATAAAAGTTATGATCTATTGTAGTAA
>NW_018222486.1:18789-19196 GCF_001263595.1 Phalaenopsis equestris
AATTCCATGAATTTCTTCCAAATATTTTCTCCACATTCTCAATTTTTTTGGATCTTCTCAATGTGGAAGAAATTCAAGGTGAAAATCAAATATTTTTAAGTTGGAGTGAAGCTCTTATCGAGAGATGATAAAATTCGGTGTCTAAATGCTTTGAAATCACCCCCAAATCCAAGTTCTTCAAGCCCTAGATCGAAATTTTCATTTTTTAAGAGGAATGGGATGATGAATAGTGGCAGTTGACTGGTCAAAATCGTGATTAAAAGTGTTTTTTTGGGATCTTGCCATCGGTGGGGTCTTCGGCACCGTCAGTGAGCTCTATTGAATTAATAACATAAGTCTCGGGAAAAATCCACTGTCGGCGATGTCGATGGTGCCGAAGCCGGGGTCTTCTGACTTTGACCAATTTC
>NW_018222486.1:19437-20901 GCF_001263595.1 Phalaenopsis equestris
GCTGAAAACAAACATCCTATGCTCAATCTCAACTATACTGAGATCTAAAGGTAAATTTAGAAAGTGATCAAAGCACATAAGTTCAAATCAAATCACGCACTTAGACATACAGGTAGCAAAGTAAATCTACTACTCATTGATTGAACATGATGAAGAGGTTATAGAAAGGTCGGTATGAGAATTCTTCAGTAGATTCCTCTTCCATCAATCCCATCTTTCTTATCAATCGTATCAAACTATCTTCGATATGTCCAGAGTGAGCAAATTGTTCTCTCATCCTCCAGTTTAGATGATTGAAAAAATTGGAGATATTGTTAATTGCATTCATAAAATTTTGTACCTCTTTCTCCACTTTCTTGATTTTTTTCTTGATTTTTCAAAGGATCACTAGTGTCTTGTTCGGAACTAAAGGCTGAATAGGAGGTGAATTCTGGGACGATTGATCCATAATAATAGTCATATCATTCTCATCTTCATTGGCTGGGAACCTCTCTGTTGGGTCCAAAGGTTTCCAAGGTAGAAGTAACTTTTCCCAATTCTCATAAGATACTTGGAAATGACTACAAAGTAAGAAAATTGTTGAAGGATGTCCAAGCCCATAAGTTGATCCATGAACGATCAGACCCAAAATAGACTTCACAATTATCGATCTAATATCAATCGACAGTCCCATTTGGATACATTAATTCAGAATAGCACTTTCCATAGTAACTTTACCGATCTTCGTTGTCGGTAATAGCTTTGCAGAAATGAAGAAGTGCCAGTGTTTAGAAACATGATTTAGAAGTGTCGCAGAAAAACTAACATACCCATTTTCTTTCATTTCTCAATCTTTAGTTTCGTTCGTCAAATATTGATAGATCTCATTAATCAGGTTTCTTGTCAGAATGAAGTTGGAATAATGGCAGACAGGAACATTCTCGATCATATATAACTCATTAATCCATACAGGAGTAAAAGTTATCCATCTGCCTCGCACATAGACGACTCCCTGGTTGATTCGATGCAAATTAGCATAAAAATCCTTCACCACAGGAACAACTACGGCGGCTGTAGTGTAGCACAACACTTCCCATCTTCATTGCACAATCATCTCTTCAATTGCTGTCGAAGGATTGTTCAATCCTTATGAATCCTCTTTCTTTGATTATTCTCCTCTTTGTGAGCACTTTGTTGAAGATTCGCTGCGCCTCGGAACTAATAAACTTTCTCCGGTTGAACGCTCGCAATGTATGGTTTTCAGGGGAATTGTACGCCATAAGGATGGATTGGTGGATTTTCAATTCATTTTTGGGGAAATACGAACTTAGGAACCGAATTTGGAAGTTTATAGGGAGTAACTCTCGCCTAAAACCACCAAAAACCGTCATTTCAAACTCTAGAAATCGTCATCCCGCTGTTCTCATCGTTGGCGGCGTTGATGGCGCTGTCAGTGAGCCTTTAGAATTAATTGTCTGGACTCTC
>NW_018222487.1:0-541 GCF_001263595.1 Phalaenopsis equestris
AGAGAGCAATAGTAAGACAGAGTGAGAGAGAAAATCTGAGTGAGAGAGAAAGCATGAATGACATAGTATTAAATAAGAGAGTCAAAGAAAGAGAGCAGAAGGGCATGAGAGAATGAGAGAGAGGGAGAGAGCATACAGACAAGGGAGAATGAGAGACTGTGTGAAAGAGATGGAGCGAGAGAGGAAGAGAGTGAGAGATAAGAAAAATTGAGGAAAGAGAGAGAAAATATAAAGAAAAGAAAGAGAGAAGAGTTAGAGGGAGGAGAAAGAGAGAAGAGAGTGAGAATGAGGGAGGGAGGGAGGGAGAGTAGGAGAGTGAGAGAGTACTGATAGAGTAAAAGAGTAGAGAGAGAGAAGAGAGGAAGAGAGGGAGTGAGGGAGAGAATAAGATAAAAATTAAGGAATGGGAGAAATAAGGAGAGATGGATGGAAAGAGGGCGAGCGAGGGTGAAAAGGAGGGACGAAGGGTGTAAAAGGGAGAGTATGAGAGATAGAATGAGAGGGAGAGAGTGTAAGATAGAGGGAAAGAGTGAAGGAAGGT
>NW_018222487.1:2042-2823 GCF_001263595.1 Phalaenopsis equestris
ATATAAGAGTGGAAACCATAGAAAGGGAAGAAAGAGAAAGTTATAGATTAGGAGTGAGGGTGGGGAGAGGGAGCCAGGGCAAGAGATTGTGGGGAAGAAGGTAGAGGATATAAGCGAGAGGGGAAGAGAGTGAGAATAAGGGTAAGATAAATAAAGTGAGAGATAGGAAGGGAGAGAGAGTCAAGTGTGAGAGAAATTAAGAACAAAGAAAAGAGAAAAGAGAGTTGGAGAGAAGAGAGAAAAAGGGAGGGAGAGAGAGAGAGTTTAAGAGAAAAAGTTAGCTAAGAGATAGATATAAAAGAGAGTAAGAGAGGATGTTTAATAAAGAGAGAGAAGAGAGCAAGAAAGTGAGATAGAGATTTACAACATATATTGAGAGAAGCTATAAGTGGGAGAAGTGAGAAAGACAGAGGGAGGGAGGGAGTGCGAAGATATGAGAGATAGAGAGAGTGAAACAAGGAAGAGAGTGAGTAAGGAGAGTGGGAGGGAGAGCAAGAAAATTTATGAGAGATTGTGTGTAAGACAGAGTAGGAGAGATGGGGAGAGTGTGTGGAAGTGAGAAATGGAGACAGAATGATAGAGAGAGAGAGAGATCAAGGAGGGAAGAAAACGTGAGAGATGGATAGATAGATGACTTCGGGGACAATTGATAAGGGGAGTTAGAGAGAGGGTGTGATAAGGGAAAGAGGGAGTTAAAGATGGAGAAAAGATAAGTGAGAGAGATAACTGATGAGAGAGATAGAGACAACAAGGGAAGAAGGAAGTGGAGAGGGAAGAAGGG
>NW_018222488.1:0-455 GCF_001263595.1 Phalaenopsis equestris
CTAACACATACACAATACTAACAAAATAATTAAAATTACGAAATAAAAATCACATTGCAATATAATTCACAACACTACTCAACATCTATTAAACTACACATGCATATTTAAATATAACATTAACTTTATAACAAAAAAATAAAATCATTCAAGTACAACAAGATAATAAAAATGAAAGTCCACATACATAAACATCCATTTCTATTACAAATAGACTACATAGAATAAAAATACAAACATAAGTACATCGATTTTATTCTAAATATCAAAATCCCAAGATATTTCATCGTCGCCTTGATCAGCAGGTGGATTGGGTTGATACTGAGTATATCAGGGGCATTCAAGAAATGTAACATCAGGCTCTCCTCTGTAGTGTCGGGCCTGAGCGTCATAATAAGCTATCTCAAAATCAGAATGCCTCTGCAGGTACTCACTATCATAATCATGTCGGCGTT
>NW_018222489.1:0-201 GCF_001263595.1 Phalaenopsis equestris
CGATCATCTCTTTTCCAATAGCTAAAAATGATCTCCCTAATGGTAGGTATTTCTTTATCTTCCTACATATCTAAAACAATGAAATCAAAATGAAAGATAAATTGATCCACTTTCACTAGGACATTCTATTACTCCTTTGAGGTATGTTATTGATCTACTAACACATCTTCTACTGCTTCTACCTCTGCTACTTCTACATCT
>NW_018222490.1:0-425 GCF_001263595.1 Phalaenopsis equestris
TTTTACATAAGCAACACTCAATTCTTAATTTACTTATCTCACACTTAAAGTTTGATTTTTAAAACCAAAACACTTTACCTATAGATGAAAAGATGAATTTGACTATTAAAAAATTATAATGAATGTTACTTTTTGTATAGTACTTGTAAATATTAAAGTTTTGATGCGAGATAGATAAATTCATAAGAATTAGGCGCTATGAATGTAAATGCTCCCTTTTTTTTTATTTTTGATAAAACACCAAAACTTATGTATATCATAATTTCTTACAAAATAAATCAAGCTGAGAGATCTTTATTCTCGCAAAATTTACATAGCATGTGCTGTATAATGACCTACTGTGCGCCTCCAGAAACACACAATCCAAATATTTCAATCCATTCTTAATCGTTCGCGTCCGCCATATGAAACGTGGAGAAACGTCC
>NW_018222491.1:0-1238 GCF_001263595.1 Phalaenopsis equestris
CTCACAAGCACCCTCTCATGTCCCTCCCTTCATTTTTTTCTCTCCCCCTTTCTCACTCACTTTACTCTAACTATCTCCCACGCTCCCTCACTCACTCGATCTCTCTCCCTTCTGTTGCCTATCTCTTTCACACTTGATATATCTCTTTAATCTCTCCTCTGTTTCTATGTCCCTTTCTCTTCCACCCTCTTCTGCATTCCCTTTCTCGCCCTCTCTTCCCTCCCTCCATCCCTACCTCCCTACGTGCCTCTAACTCTCTTGCTCCTTACCCCCTCTCCCCTCTTTTTCAATCTCTCTCTCTTGAATGCTCTTCATCTCTATCTCATTCATTATTTATCTATCTCTCTCTCTTCTCTTACTCTCTCTTATTTGTTCTCTATTTGTCTCTCACCCTCCCTTACTCTTCATCCCCTCTTTCTTTCTCTTACTCTACTTGCATCTCTCTTTTGCTTCTCCCTCTCTCTCTATCTTTCTCCATCCTTTCTCTTTCCTTCTCTCTTCCCTTCTCTCTCATTCTCTCCCTAATGCTTTTATTTGTTAACTTCTCTTTCTTTCTCTCTCTCACTCCTTTCTCTCTTCCCTATCTCTTATTTTTGTTTTCATACTCTTTTCCTCTCTCTCTCCCTTGCCCATCCTCCCTCTTTCTCCCTCTTTATCTTCTACTCTCTTTTTTATCTATTTCCTTTCTTGCCCTTTGTTTCTTTTGCAATATTTCTTACCATATCTATTGCTTTGTGCCCTCACTGTCTCTCGCTTTATCTTTCTCCCTCACACGTACACTAATTCTCGCTCTCTCTTCCTGCTATCCCAATCTCTCTACCACTCTCCCTCCTCCTCTCTCTTACTATCTCTCCTCTCTCTCCCTCTTGCCTCCCTCATGATCTCTCTCTTATTATAAAACTTTCTCTCTATTTCTCTCTCTCTCTCATGCTAAATAACTCTCACTCTCCCTCTCAATCTATTTCTCTAATCTCTCTCCCTCACTCCCTGTACCCCTCTCTCTCGGTCTCTATGCCTCTTCTCTTTCATTTCTCTCTCTTTGTCTCTTTCTTGTTCAAGCTTACTCTCTCTATTATCTCACTGTCAATATTCTCTTGCTCCCTGTTTGTTTCTCTCACTCATCTACTTTATCTCTCTCTCTTTATCCAACCATCTCTTTGTCTCCATCTCACTCTTCTTTCTCTCATCTCTGTTCTCTCTCACCCACGCTCTCCCTTCCTCCCTCCCTTCATGTTTTT
>NW_018222491.1:1886-4134 GCF_001263595.1 Phalaenopsis equestris
AGTCCCTCACTCATCTCTAATTTCATTATCTTTTTCCTATATTTCATGTTATCATTCCTTTTCTCTCTCTCTCTCTCTCATTCTTTCTCTTACTAACTATCTCTTATCATATTCTCCACCTCTTTGTTTTTCTTCTAACATCTTTGTTCCCATTCCCTTTCTCTATTTCTCTCACTTCTTTCTTTTGTTGCTCTTTCTTCTCTCTCAATCTCACTCTTTCTTATACCACTCTCTCTATCTAGCTCACTCTCTATTCTTCTCTTTCTATTTCTTGCTCTTTTTCTCTCCCTCCCTCTTCCTTTCCCTCACTCATGCCTTCCATCACTTCTTCACTCCATCACTCTCTTCCTTCTATCTCGCTCTTTCTCCTTCTCTTCTATCTCTCCTCCCTCTCTCTGGTCTCTCACACTCCCTATCTTCTGCTCTCCTACTCTCTGTTCTCCTACTTTTAGCTCTCTTTATCTATCCCTCTCCCTGCCTCTATCCTTAACTCACTCGATTGTTGCTTGACTCCTATTTGTATTTCTTCTCTCTCTCTTCTTGCTAAATCTTCTCTTTATATCTCTCTTCCACTCTCTTTCCCAACCTCCCTCTCTCAATCTATATGTTTTCTCTCTTATGCTCTCTCTCACTCTTTCTCTACCTACCAAATACTTTCTCTCCCTCGCTCTATACCTCATATTCACTCTCTCTTGTCCCTCCCTCCCTCCTTCTAACATCTCTCCCTCCTTGCCTCTCTCTGTGTCTCTCTTCGCTTACTCTCCTTATCTTACTCTTTCTCACTCCCTCTCTCTTTATTTCTCACTTTCAATCTTCTTCCCTCTATCTCTTTATCTTACTTTTTATTGTCTCTCATTCTTTATCTCCCACCCTTCCTCTCATTTAATAATTTTGTCGGTCTCAAACTCTTTCTCAAACTCTCCAGCTTATCTCTGATTCTCTCTTTCTCTTCCCTATTACTCAGTCTCTCTCTTCTCTCTCTCACTCTACTAATTTCACCCTATCTCTTCTCTCTTGCCCATCCCCATCCTCTCTAGCTCTATCTATATCACTCTCCCCTCCCTCTCTCCCTTTCTCTTTGTTTTACTTTGTTTTCTCTCTCTTCTCTTCAGGCTCTCTCACTTGATTGTTCTCTTTTCCTTTCTCTATCGCTTTGCTATTTCTATCTCTCCTCAGTCACTCTTCTTATCTCACTTTCTCTTCTCACTCTGTCTTGCTATCTATCTCTCCCTCCTTCATTCTTGCCTTCCCTCCTCTCTCCTTGTCTCACTCTCCCTCTATGATCTTCCCTCCATCTATCCCTCTTCAGCTTTATCAATTTTTTTTCTTGCTCTAGCTTGCTCTCCCTCTTCTTTCACTCTTTCTATTCTCCTGTCTATTCTCTTTTTCCCTTTTTCTCTTTCCCACACTTTCTCTACATTGCTATCTCTCTCTTCCCCTCCCTCTCTCTCTCTTGGCCTCCTCCACCCATTTTATATATATCTCTCTCCTCCTTCCTTTTTACTCTCTCTTTCCTCTCTTTCTTGTTCTGACACACTCGTTCTTCCCCCTCTATCTACCTCTTAATCTCCCTTCCATTCATCTCACTCTTATATCTCTCCTCTTTCTCAGACTATCCTTCCCTCCCTTCATCACTACTCTTCTCTCTAATCTATCTCCTCTCTCAATCTCTTCTTTATATTTTCTCTCTTATTCTCTTTCGCCCTCCCTCCCTCCCTCATTCCCTCCTTCCCTCCATCCCTCTCTATCTCGTTCTTTCACCCTCACTATCCTTCTCTCACCCAATCTCTCTTTTTCTCTCCCTTCTTTTTTCTTTAACTATATATCTCTTCTCTCTTTTATTCTCTCATTCTCTACCAATATCTTTATATCCCTACCGCTCTCTCCCTTCTTTCTCTCTACCTAGCTCAATTACTTTTTATCTCTCTTGCTCTATTTTCCTCTCTTTCTCTCTTTCAATCCCATGCTCTCCCTTTCTATCACTATCACTCTATTTTTACTGTCTCGCTTTCTTCTGTCCCTAATGCCTCTCTCTCACCCTCTTACAAATTATCTCCCACTTTCTCACTTGCTCCGTCTCTTTATCGCTCACTCCCTCTCTCCCACACTCTTTTTCTCTCCCTTTTTTTGTCGCTCTCTCTCTCACCCACTATCCCCAAATCTCTCCCTCTCTTATGGACTCTTTCTCTCTCTACTCTACCTCTACCTCACTCTCCCTTATACCCCTCATTATCTTTATATCACTTTC